>NC_058084.1:437871317-438116317 GCF_014858855.1 Bufo gargarizans | reverse complement strand
GTTATTAGGTATCCAAAATCTCTGTGCTCTGCTACAGCATATGTTGGTGGCATACAAGTAATGTGTAAAACAATGTGTAATAATACACAAAACACAAAAAAAAAACTGCTAACACTACTACCGGTACTACTAGCAGGAGCATTAATGGGGATATCAGTGGAGAAAGGGGGTTACACACTTAAAAAAAAAATCTAAATATTCATAGAATATGTTACATATTATTATTACATATCCAAAACCTCTGTGTTCTGCTGCAGAATCTGTTAGCGGCATAGAAATAATGCTACTAATACACAATATATACTGTAATACTTATACACCTGATCCATAGTCACGGATTACTGTGTGTGTATATATTACACAGAGATATCACACACACTCATGCCTATATATACTTATATATTTACAGAGGTTCATATGCACATTTCTGTATATAATATACAAAGTTCAGTTTATAAATAAATATATATATTTACACGTATGTACTATGTAGGAATAGATACACGTCTGCACACCGACAGTATAGGTGACACACAGGCGTAGTATCTGTCGGTCTGGTCCAGGAGCGATGACCACTTGTGACATAGGTGACCTGGTTTTGTGACAACTAGACTTGTCGATCTCCCACCTTCCGTTGGCTGATTGTACAGCGCTGCAGCAGATGTTGGCTCCACATAAATATCAGACTTGATTATAATTTTTTCCATATGTTTATGTATCAGAATGATGTAGTATATTTTTTAGTAATGCGATTCTATGGTGATATTATATGGGTAATACATTAGTGTAGAGGCAGTGTTATATAATACTGCACATATATGAAAGGACAAGCATCGATAGGGACAATTCCTGTATAGACCAGGGGCGCGCACCTCCCAGGGGACAGGTGACCGGTGCGCATGGGAATGATTGTCAGCAGCTACGTTCATTTCTATTGATTTCTATGCAAGGTCTTATTGTTTGGCCATCAGAACAAAATAATCGGCCCCGGGAAGTTGTCCGCTCTTGGTTTAGAAGATTGTCCTGCGCGCCTACATCGTCCTCTTACATTACCGACCTCATGTTACAGGTGTGTGGTATATGGATCCTATTATATAGATATTATGTGCAGCTGTCTGTAAGCACCTACAATAATATAACATATATAGGGGTGAAGGATCAGGTGTATCCGGTGCGCCTAGAAATTTACTGAAGGATCCTAACTTTTTGTGTTGATTTCCACTGACGTCTATTGAAAATAAATCTTATTTAACTTCCAATAAATTTGTAACAAATAATCAAATATTAATAATAATAATAATAATAATAATAATAATAATAATCATAATAATAATAATGATGATAGAGTATTTGGAAGTATTTGTACTAGGTTCTGAAAATGATCTCTGAATCTTAGATCTGCAACACATTTTCCAGGTATAATGTTATAAATTGAAATCATGCAAGGTTTTTATGTAAAAAACTAAATCCATATCGAGCAGTTGTATGTATGTTATACTCCAAGACTTTTTTTTAATTTTTTTTTAACATAAGCAGTATTTTATACTAACACCTTCCTGTTCGGGAGCATTTAAATAATCAGTACTGTGCTATACTATAGAGATGGAGCAGAGCTGAGTGTGTTGTTTAACTCTTTGGGGCAGAAGTTTTTGGGCAATGTATGTTATGCAGTAGATATACCCGCAGTCCTATGTAAAAGCATAGGTAAGACGTAGTGACAGTATGATGAATACCAAAGGACATTGTAGCCCCCTTGGCTCTAATTTTGATACTTGTCGGAATTTTAGGGAAGGGTCTGTGGTTAATTAGGGAGAATTAGATCCTATGGATAGAGGGCAGGAGGTCGACTGTTTATCTTTTTCAAACCTCTTAAATACCGAATTCACTAATTTATTAATGGGGGGGAGCAAATTAGAAACATAGAAACATAGAATGTGTCGGCAGATAAGAACCACCTAGTCTGCCCAAAATTGACTAGAAAAAAAGTGATATAGCTTGAGCCAGTTGTGTTGCCTGTGCACCGCGCGTTTCTTCCATTCACTGTGGGTCCTCTGTGCCACATTGCAGTCATTGGACGACAGGCTCTGATATAAATAGTGCATTCCTGATCATGGATGGTTGAATTTTACTAGTCTTTTCACAGCAACGCCTTGTATTTGCGACTGGACCTCAATTTACGAAATACCCAGACAAATCCTTACAAATCCCAAACTGACGACTTGTTCCAGACGGGCTAAGCCGCCTTCTCCCTTCTGTTCATTATCTTATCATTGCCTTACGTTCTCCATGGTTTTGATTAATTTAATGGCCCTCCACCTTCCATCATCACCTGTTTCTGAATAATGAGCTGGCGGGGAACCTTTGGACTAGAGGGGAGGTAGACGGTGGAAGAAGAGAGTCCATGAATCTGTCTGGTTACCCTGTTAGTTTTGATGGCAAGAATTGCGCAGTCTACAACGATATTGCAGTCAAAAATACCAGAACCTCCGGTAACGTCCATGGGGTCGGTAATTGGCCATTTGGAATTGTCTCTGTTAAACAGATGTCAAGTTGCTAACGTGAAAAGAACCTAATGCTGTACATCCATAGTGTGTAAGTCTAATGTCTGCCGAACCCATCTGAGACCGGCCAACCATCTAACGTGTCTTAGAATTTCTGCAGAAGTTAATTCAACATATGTAAAAAAAGAAGTGGACATATTGAGCTTCAGCGTGCACATGTTCTCAAAGAAGGTTAACTGTGGTATTCCCCTCTCCCCATTGAGAACACATGAAAACTCGGTCTAACATATTGTTTGGGAAGATCAGGAGGAATAGCTGTCAGCTGCCGGCGGTTCTGAAGGTGCATGGACACCTTAATGATATGACTGTATGATCACTTGAGTTGACTAAAGTGAAGAAGTAGCACCATCACTGACCTTGAGGCATCTTCCTCATCTGTAAAGGGTCAATACACCTTTTGGTCCACCAGCAGGACCTCATAGCTCTTGCTAGCTGCTTGTGAACATGATCTTTGGGAGGTTCTATATGTGATATCAAGTCCAACCCATGGTCACAAGAGCTGATTATTACCAGGTATTAGACTAGGCCATCCATTCGGCTCCAAATTAGGATTTCTGTGGCCGGTCTGTGCTTTATAGCTCATAAATTCCACCATTGCAGGGATTAAGAAGAATCAAAGAGGAAGCCAATATTGGAATACAGCTACATGTCTCATCTAACACCATGAAATGTGACAATGACCCATTAGGCAATACATTCAGGTCTGTTGTATTTGTGTTAAAGATGAAATATAGAGATGCAGACATCTGTCTACTAGATATTACACCATAATGATGAACAATCAGCCACAAGGGATCTTTAGAACCGCTGGTTACTCCACTAAGAAGATCTTTATGGGGGGAAAGCTATAATTTGGAGAAAGTTAGGAATGTTGGAGAAAGTCCTTGTCCCTTTCATTATCCTGTAAGAGAACTGATCGATGAATGTTTTTTTTTTTTTTTCTTGTAGGAACCGATTCTTCTACACTACAGAACCTCATTTTCTATAGGAGCCAAGAGAGGAGCTCCAAGACTTTCTACCATGAACACCATCATGTTTAATAAGCTCAGTGGTCAGGTCCTGTTTGAGGACGCCGCAAGTGACCGTGAGAGGGTAGTACGGCCCTATGTAGTAGGAATGGAGAGCCCCAATCCTGATCTAGGCCTTCAAGACAGCGTCTCAGTAAAGGACAATGCCGGCATTAGACATCGGCGCCCTGGGTAAGATCATTTACATGTGTGACATTACATTATTCGCATTTATATCGAACCAAAAGATGATGTTTTTGTGTAATAATAGTTTTTATTGGTTACCTGTTTTCCTTCTTGGGACTTTATCTAAAGCCAAGTAAAGTCTCCAGTCTAGTATGGCTTTGGAGGACACCGGCAGTCATTGTTTCTATTGATTTCTATACATGTCCTCTAATGCATGCAACAGTTACATTGGCATATGGCTGAGGGGTGACCCTACATGATGTACCGGGAGGCTTACGGTAGGCTGTCTCATGTGTGTACATGATCGTAATTCAAGTGAGTGAAGCCTGCATGTGAAGTCAGCAATGGCCAACCAGTAAAAAGTACATAGAGTATAATAGTAATAATAATAGCAATAATAGTATTTGCTGATTATACCACCTCAGACAGCAGAGCAAGTAGAAGTGATAGTAGTCATTTTGTCTCGTCGGAGGAACCTCCTTTTATACTGCAGGCTCTTAGCTCAGATGATAGGTTGTCCATGTAATCCATCCAGTCCTCCAGGACGGGATCCCAGTCTGGGATGTCTATATGCTTTCATTGGACATATAGGCCGAGGTGTCTTCATCAGGCTTTATAAGGGCTTTAAAGGGCGGTTTCACGTTTTTCACGACAATCATTTGCTGTGAGTTTATTAGAAATATATGAGGTAGTTGGTTGTTTGTTTGTGTTATTTCAGAACATCCGTATTTTGGTGTTCTGCGGTGCAGCGCGTGGTCGTGTTAGAACATACAGCTCTGTGGAAAGTGCATGTTTTTTAGCTGTTAGGCCTTATGCACATGAACATATTTTCTTTCCGTGTCCGTTCCATTTTTTGGGGCGGACTGTATGCGGAACCATTCATTTCAGTGGGTCCACAAAAAAAACCGGAAGTTACTTCGTGTGCATTCCGTTTCGGTACGTCCGTTCCATAAAAAAACAAGAACATGTCCTATTATTGTCCGCATTACGGTCAAGGATAGTACTGTTCTATTAGGGGCCAGCTGTTCCGTTCCCGCAAAATACAGAAGGCACATGGATGTCTTCCGTGTTTTTTACGGACCGCAAAATACGTACTGTCGTGTGCATGAATGAGCCCTTAGGCTATGTTCGCACTTGCATTGTAACAAAAAAACTTGTTTCGTAACCAAAGCCATGGCACAATATTTATTCAATGCACTTATATAGCACTACTATATTCCGCAGCGCTTTACGTACATTATCATCACGCTGCCCCCAATATCGCTCACAATCTTAGCTCCCTATCGGTATGTCTTTGGAGTGTGGGAGGAAACCGGAGAACCCGGAGGAAACGCACGCAAACACTGGGAGAACATGCAGATATTGTCATAGGGTCCATTCACACGTCCTCAAATGGGTCCGCATCCGTTCCGCAATATCGGGAACGGGTGCGGACCCATTCATTCTCAATGGGACAGAAATGGATGCGGAGAGCACACTATGTGCTCTCATTTCCGGAGCACGGCCCCGAACTTCCAGGCCGTGGCTCCGCAAAAAAAGAGATCATGTCCTATTCATAGGCAGTTCTATGTGGGGGTGCCTTGCGGATCCGCAATACACTACAGACGTGTGAATGGACCCTGAGTCGGATTCAAACCCAGGACCCCAGGGCTGCAAGGCACCAGTGCTAACCACCGAGCCACCCGTATAGCAAGATATATTGCATGAAAGATGCCGCCATTAGTACCTGATGGACCCTTTCGCCATTTTGATGGTATCCTTCCGCTGCCTTCTTGTCTGTGCACTCCACATACTGTGGAGGCGGCACAAATAACCTCCCAGGACTCCCATACATGATACTCCGGCAGCCTGGGTCCAGCGGTGAAACGCGTTGGGCCGGTACTAACTGCTGTGGTTGATATTTATTGTTTTGTCCACTTGGATTTATTTTATTATGGAGTATTTATTTTAGAACGTATTCACCATATTGGGTTCCGATGTGATATGTAAGACTCAGTATTCGCACTTTACTGGACGTTGCTATTATTGTTCTGACCGTTGATGTTTATTACCCCCCCCTTTTTTTTTATTGTATGTCAGCTCTTATTTTTAGATTTTATGTGTTTTTATCATTATGATTCAGTGAAGAATCTCTGATTATACGTGTCGGTGGTGTGTGCCTTTTTTGTAATATATTAATTTCTAGGCTGTTTATGCCCAAGGTGTGGGTTAATTATATTTACAGATGTAGCAAATGTTAAAGGGGTTATCTCACTTCAGGAAATGACATTTAGGTTCCATTCACACATCCGTGTGTGTTTTGCGGATCCACGGATCCGCAAAACACGGACACCGGCAATGTGCGTTTTCGCATTTTGCGGACCGCACATCGCCGGCACTAATAGAATATGCCTAGTCTTGTCCGCAATTGCGAACAAGAATAGGGCATGTTCTATTTTTTTCGGGACCGGAAATGCGGACCCGGAAGTGCGGGTCCGCATTTCCGGATGTGCGGCCCTATAGGAATAAATGGGTCCACAATTCCGTTCCGCAAAATGCGGAACGGAATTGCGGATGTGTGAATGGAGCCTTATCATGTAGATAAAGTTAATTCGAGGCACTTCCTAATGTATTGTAATTGTCCATATTGCCTCCTTTGTTGGCTGGATTTAATTTTCCATCAGATTATACACTCCTCGTTTCCATGAGTATGACCACCCTACTATCCATCAGCGGTGGTCGTGGTTGCACACTATAGGAAAAGGCATCGGTTTATGTGCGGTCCTGGCCACCAGAGAGGCCAATGTTTTTTCCTGTAGTGTGCAAGCACGGCCACCGCTGATGATTGCAGGGTGGTCGTAACCATGGCAATGTATAATGTGATGGAAAACTGAATCAAGCCAGGAAAGGAAGCAATATGGACAATCACAATACATTAGTAAGTGCCTCAAGTTTCTAAACATGATATGTGCCACTTGCTGAAGTGAGACAACCCCTTTAACTTGACATTTAATGTGTTAAATACACAGTTGCAGCAAACTTTAGCTTCACTTTTTTAATAGTTTTAGTTATGTTAATTTAAAGCTTGCTGCAACAGTGTATTCAGCACTTTGATGGTATATTCATAAGACTGTAAGTGTTTTGCGGTTTGCAAACCGCAGATCTGCAAAACACGTGTAGCGGTGCGGACCCATGTAGATCAATAGGTCCGTGGTCTGCATATTATGGCAAAGTGTAGGGGACATCCTGTATTTTGTGGCGCGGCCACACGGATGCAGAAGCACATGGAAGGGCTTCTGTGTGCTTCCGCATCCATGTGACCGCTCTGCAAAAGATAAGCAGAAACACTTACGCTCATGTGAATGCCCCCTAAGTGTCAAGTTAATATTTGCTATATCTGTACATTGGTTAAAAAAACGCTTTATTGTGTAATGAAGTTGTAATATTCTTTGTGCTTTAAATCATCAATGTTGTTTGCAACCAGAGGCAGAAAACCTGATAGGCTGGCGTGACGTGACATAGTTTATTTTTGGCGTGTGGCATTTTTTGGGTGAGTTTTTTTGGGGTGCGTTTATGCCATGTTTATAGGCAAAAAACATCAGCTTTAGATGTTGTGTGGAAGTGTTTGGGAAATATTAAATGCAGGACATACAGGCATTTTTTGTAGTGGCCTTTTAGTCATCTTAGCGATGCTTTTTGTGTTAATGGTGTTTTTTAAGTCTACTTTAATTTTTGGGGGCAAAACCCCCTCCTGGGCACACCTGCAAAGGGAAGCATACTTACCTGCTCTCCGACACTGGGTCGCAACACCTTCGCTCTCTGGCCTTGGCTGTCACACTTGGTTGCCGTGTGTCAGCTTCCACTTTGACACCGCAGCAGCCAGTCTCTGGCCACAGCGGTGTCCTGCTCCCTTTGCATCATGTCAGTTGTTCACGTGACGCAAGGGGGGGAGGTCACCGCTGTGGCCATCAATTGGCTGCAGTGGTGTCAAAGCGGATGTGGGGCAACGGGAGACCCAAGCGAGGCGAGCGAAGGAGCTGGGACCCAGCAGCAGGGATCGGGTAAGTATGTTTCTCTTTGCGGGACTGCCCAGTAGGGAAGTTTGCAACAAAAAAAAAAGACGCCAACCCCTTGAAGCTATGCTTTTGTCTGAAGAATCAATATTTCATCATGTTTCCCTCTGTATCCATGTTCTCCGATCTGCCCATGACCAACCTCCGCCTAACCCCTAGCGCTTTTCACGTCCGGCTCCCGTACACTAAATTCTTTACCTGTAACCACCCATCGGTCTCCATGCTCAGTGATTTCAATCCGGTCCTTTAGCTTTGCCGTTCTGGTCGTTCCTTGGTGCTTATATCTGTGCTTCGTGTGTGACTGATCCATGCAGCACCCCGAGGCACATGGAGTCCCTATAGGTCCATATTTCAGAACCATAGATGCTCCACCAATTCCATGATGCACCTTATTCTCTCCTAGAAGCAGTCTGTAATAAGGCATAAGACCTACAAGATCAGAGGCACAAGTAGCTATAATATAACCTCATAGCATCCGTATTATAGATCTCTGAAACACGACCGTGTGCAGGACGCATTAGGTTGTCAGCACCATTGAACAGCGAACGCTTTTATTCTTTTTCATACTTTTTTCTGTTTTCATTTTTATATTTTTTTATGGCAATTCTATAAAAATGATAGTAATCATCATCATCATCATCATGATACCAGCATATACCGGAGGCACAGTTACCTATGGTAGCAAAATCACAAGCAGATCAGCGGTAGCTGTAATCTCTAAGAGGTCTGTGGGTTTGGAATATCCGCTTCCCTCCGTAGAATTCATATATCATATAATACAAAACATTCTTACCATCTGCTCATCAACTGGGCTTTCCATTCGGCGCTCGGAGGAAGCGATCTGTTCGAGTTTGGGTGTGATACGTGAATACGCGCTGCAGACATATCAATCATAAGGTAGCAACTAGTAAGTCATTCCTCTGTACATCAAAGTGTATGGCGGTACATTCCAGGGCTCAGGATGTGCGCTGTCTGACCGCGCGGCGTGTATAACATAGATCGTTCTGTTCGATATATACAAAGGGAAGCTAAATCCAGTTACTGGAAGTAATGTATATAGTGTAACTCTCTGGTGGATATAGTGTAACTCTGGTGGATATAGTGTAACTCTCTGGTGGATACTTTCTTATACTCAAGAGGTCTGCCTATGCCCTATATATGTGCATATTAAAGGGAACCTGTCACCCAAAAATCGCCTATTAAGCTGTTTACAGTACCTTATAGTGCTGTATAGTCGTTTCCTGATGCACTTTTTGTTAGTTTTGCAGCATGTATGCTCAGTCAGAAATCGATGTTATATTCAGCTGCTGCCCCGTGCTTCAAGTCAGGCTTGAAGTCACGGGGGCAGCGGCCTCGGCGTCTTACATGGCCCTCTCCCCGCCCCCCTGCCTCTGTGACTGACAGCCGAAATCCGATTCCGGGACCGCGCTCAACGGCCGCATGCGCAGTAAAGGGCGGCAGGAGCGCGGTCCCGGCTGCCGCGCGTACTACGCGCCGTCTTACTTTCGCCGCACTGCGCATGCGCCCGACATCCTGTATCAAACGCGCCCGCGCCCAGATGCCGGGCGCGGGCGCGTTTGATACAGGATGTCGGGCGCATGCGCAGTGCGGCGAAAGTAAGACGGCGCGTAGTACGCGCGGCAGCCGGGACCGCGCTCCTGCCGCCCTTTACTGCGCATGCGGCCGTTGCGCGCGGTCCCGGAATCGGATTTCGGCTGTCAGTCACAGAGGCAGGGGGGCGGGGAGAGGGCCATGTAAGACGCCGAGGCCGCTGCCCCCGTGACTTCAAGCCTGACTTGAAGCACGGGGCAGCAGCTGAATATAACATCGATTTCTGACTGAGCATACATGCTGCAAAACTAACAAAAAGTGCATCAGGAAACGACTATACAGCACTATAAGGTACTGTAAACAGCTTAATAGGCGATTTTTGGGTGACAGGTTCCCTTTAATGTATATATACAGTATATTTATTATACTCACTTATATAGCGCTACTATGTTCCGCGGCGCTTTACAGACATTAGCATCCAACTGCCCCCAGTGGGGCTCACAATCTAAGTTCCCTATCAGTATGTCTTCGAAGTGTGTGAGAAGAAACTAGAGAACCCGGAGGAAACCCACGCAAACATGGGGAGAACATACAAACTCCACCGTTCTTATGTTACAATCTCCATAAGGGAAGTAAAAACAAATAATCTTGACTTTTATTTAGCGCCTGTGACTCCTGGCCCCAGCACTGGTCATCTTCTATTGTATCTGTGTCCTCCTCCAAATACCTTCCGACTCTACCAACACCTTGGCTTTGCAGCATAAGAATGTATTCAGCATACGGTATTCTGTCATGCTGTATACCGTCCAGGGATCATCTCTTCTCTAAGGGTACGCCAACACTGTCAGGTTTTCCGAAGCAATTTTGTAAGCCAAAATCAGCAGTGGGTCATAAAAGGAGAGATAGTATAAAGAACAGATACAGCTTTTCCTCTTTTTTTGAATTCACTCCTGGCTCCTTCATGCAGAAACCTGACTGTGTGGCCGTACCCTTATGACTTCTAGATTAACCCACTGGTAAGGTCTCATGCACACAACCGTATTCTTCATCCGTGTGCTATTCTTGTCCATTCGTTTCTGTGGGGCCAGGCGCAGCTTCATATTTTTCGTGGCTCTGTATATCCTATTCTTGTCCACATTTCAGAGAAGAATAGTCCTTTCTATTAATGGGAGTGAGAAAAATGTGGAATGCACACGGAAGGTATCCATCTTTCGCTGATGCGTTGTTTGTGGACCACATTGCAGACACCACCGCGTGCGCTTCTGCACCTTGCTACTGTCTTTATTGGCCTAACCTTATGTTATCTTGTGTATTTATTCCAGGTCCTTCACACTGTGCATTCCTATTTTGTTATGCAACTGTTATGTTCACATGTAAGGTGCCTGGTTCACCAGCAGGCGGCAGCAAACACGGCAGAGCTGTATGTAGATAGAATGGAACTTACCATTCCATTCTAACCCCCCTCTGGAGAGGAGTGGGTGAGACCTACTTCCTGCAGGAAGGTGGGGACCAGTTAGCTTCAGTCTAGTTCACCCCCAGCTAAGGGAAGGATGTGCAGGGGCACGTCTCTGCTAGATGTGCCCACGCCAGCCAGAGCACCTTAAGCTCTGCTGGCCATGGAGGCCAAAGCTTGAAGCCTCTGGAGCCAGGAGGAAAGTTCCCTGGCATAACCTAGAGTCAGACTACAAAATGAAGGGCAGCATACAGAAGAAGCTGAGTTATACAGCCAGCCTGTCAGTACAGCAGAGTCAGAGAGAAACAGATATAGCAGAGTTGAGTTTGCCTGCCAGTTTCATGCTAAAGCCTGCTGGAACGCCTGTAAACTGTTTTGGAGAAACTTTTAATCAAGTAAAGCTGCCATTTGACTTCATCTCAAGGTCTGGACTTAAGTTATTCTTTTATTTCTCAATTATTCCCCCTATTTATTGCTTTGAATCCATAGCCTGGGGTCCAGTGGTATCCAGGTAGGAGCACCGTGACACACATAAAGAGACATTTGGGCCGCACCATTACACCACTCGGCAATTCCTACACCTGGGACGTGCGATATATATAGAGGGCCCTGGGGGGAGGCTGCCAGTTGCACACGCAGCCTAATTGTGAGACAGGAATCACAGTCCCTAAAGTCCCATACACATTAGTCTTATGATGGCCAAACGCTCTAATGTGTGTAGGGAGCTCCTCACTCCCCCTGATGATGTTGAGGGTGAGAAGGATCGGCCGAAATAAATATATTCGCCCGATCCTGTTGTTCTCCCATGAGATAAGCTGCTGCCATAGAAAACACATAAACGTTCCGCCGTGCCGTATGTGTGCATGGAGAAGCCAGGAGGGAATCAAGAGAGATAGCTGTAGACTGTGTAGGGGGGCTACATGTGCATTAGTGACTCCCTTTGGAGTCTCTGTCGCATAGTCAATCAAAAATGGCAGTGCTATTTTACTGATAAAATGATGGACACCGTGAAGAAAAACTGTCAGCCCCATTATACTCAAGAGTCCATACGGCGCTGTAAGCATCCATCATATAACGGATTCGTCACTGCCGTCAATTTGTTTGACCCACACAGATGTGAACAGAGCTTTATATGCAATCTGGACAGAAATGGTAGTGTTTGCCCTCTATGAGTTTAGGAGCCTGTGTAGTCAGTCATACAGGCTGCGCCTTTGGGGTGTCCACCCCTCCTACCTCCTAAATGTCCTTTAGGGTCCATTCACACGTCAGTATTTTTACCTTTCCAGATAAACGTTCCTGTTTTTTGCGGATCCGAAAATCTGGATGACATGAGGATGCTTTTAGCATGTCTTCCAGATTTTCGACGGATCCATTGACTAGAATGGGATGACGGAACGCAAAATCGGACAAATAGTAGGACAGGGTATATTTTTTTTCCAGCATCCGAATAACGGAACCCACGGAACGGAACGGAATCACGGAATCGGAGAGCACCATGAGTGCTGTCCGATTATTTGCTAATTCCATTGAAAATTAATGGATCCGCATAACGTTCCGTTTTTAATCGGAACGGATGCGGAACACCAAACAGACGTGTGAATGGACCCTAAAAAATTGAAAAACTGTCCGTTTTTTCACTGATGCCTTTCTGAGAAACATACGTTAAAAACACTCTCATTCAATTGTATGGGGGCTGTCGGTTGGTGAAAACAGACGAGATAGAACATGTTCTAACATTTTTTGACATCCGTTATTCGCTGGCCATCAAAAAACTTCCTGTGTGAATAACCCAATAGACCACCATTGCTCTTAAAACGCGTGATGGCCGTCACATGTCCGTTTTTCACAGTAGCCTTAGGCTAAAGGCACATGATCAGGATTATGTGCAGATTTTTCGTGCGGAAAATCCGCACCATAGGTTATGCACATTGTATTCAATGATAATTAGAAATTTAAACGGTGCAGATTTTTTCTGTGTGGATTTTAGAATCTGCATCATGTCAATTCATCTTATTTTTCCTGACCGTATTTTCTGCACTTCAATGGAGAGTGTGAAATTTGCACTAATTGATGCGGATTGTCTGCATGGATTTCCCTGCGAACACTGTGCATTTACCCTTAAAGGGTTTCTGTCACCAGGATTAACCCTATTAAACTGGCTGACATCAGCGATGTGCTGATGTCAGACCCTAATTAGCCTATGCTTATGCTTACAGATGCGCCCCTTACTGCACAATTTTAACTTTTATAATATACTAATTAGCCTCTAGGAGCGGGTGGGGGGGGGGGGGGGGTATTGCACCTGCTCCTAGAGTCTCCGTGCGCCCACCTCTTTCAACGCCCTTGTTAACTTGATTGACAGGGCCAGGCCAGCGTTGGTCTCCCCCTGCCGTCGAAATCTCGCGCCTGCGCCGTCCTGTACAGCATTAAATATTTTATACAAAAAAAGTTCTACCAACAATAATTATATTTATGACCACTATATCACCAACAAATCAAATACATTTTGCCACCAGATAATATATGTATATATTTTTTCCATATATTATCTGGTGGCCCAAATTTTTTTTTTTGTTGGTGATATAGTGGTCATAAATATAATTTTGGTAGAACATTTTTTGTATAAAATATTTATGCTTCTAATGCCCCCTTGATCATTGGTGGTATCAGTGAGAGTAAAGTTCTGGCCAATTACTCAAATGCTTGCCACATAGGAGGATCCAGCAACGTCACAGCTCTCTCCTCCCTCTTCTCTGCGATTTCGGCTGTATTCAGCGCAGGCGCAGTGAGGAAGCCAGCAGCCGGCGAGCGTCCTTCACTCACTGCGCCTGCGCCGAATACTGAACTGGGACGGCGCAGGCGCGAGATTTCGCCGACAGGAGGAGACCAACACTGGCCTGGCCCTGTCAATCAATTAAACAAGAGCGTTGAAAGAGGTGGGCGAACGGAGCCTCTAGGAGCAGGTGCAACGCCCCCCCCCACCTTGCTCCTAGAGGCTAATTAGCATATTATAAAAGTTAACATTGTGCAGTAAGGGGCGCATCTGTAAGCATAAGAATAGTAGAGTTAGGGTCTGCTGACAGCACATCGCTAATGTCAGCCAGTTTAATAGGGTTAATCCTGGTGACAGAAACCCTTTAAAATGATAAGAATCCAGTCCCAAAATCTTCTATATATCTAAGATACAGTAATCATGTTGGTTTACCTGCAGAGTCAATAACAGATTGCAATGAGCTATGCCAAATGACAAACTCAGCTCTGCTGCATCTGTAGGTATTCGGGCTGACATTTTCATAGATTGTTGCCGCAATGCTGTGTAATTGTTTGGCACGTGTTGCTGCTTGTATTCATTAGTGTCTTTTCATTAGTAATGTGACATCATTCATGGGGCTTAAGCCTCGGGGGGTGACACCAAACAGAAAACATATGAGGAAAGAGAAGAGCAATGTAACCTAAGCTGTCGTTAAGAGAACACGGAGGGCTCTGGTCGCCAGTCGATGAAATGATTTTCATGCTTTCTCCGTGTTAATCTGTTTTGCAGACAAGGCTTGATAAATAAGTCTGGTAATTGTGAGTGGAGCGGCTTGTCATTAGCTGCTTAAGTATCCTCTCTAGATGAGCTCAGAAATTCGAAACATTTGCGAGGAGGTCTACGGCGGCCGGACGCGCGCACAGTCTCTTGCAGGGCTCACGCTGACTTGCAGTGACATCTACTGGAATCCCATCAGTACTCAGCTGAATTCTATTACTCACGTCTGGGCATCCGAATGTGTATTTGGTCCCAGGGCCAGAAATTTCTAAAGATGCTTTCGAAGGTCTGCTGCCAAGGAAAAATTGATGTCAGTAACAAATTCCAGGTAGTGAAAGTGTTTTAAAGAGTCCTTTATTTAAATAAAAAAAGACAACAATTTGTCAAATATCACAAGGTAAAATCAGCGCCAGAACCGGGAATAATGGAAAAAAACTTTTCCGTAACACTATTGACTTCGCTTTCTTTTTTTTTTACATTTCCACTTCTTTGAGAAGATAATAAATATCTGCATATAATGCTAAACTAGTGTATGCCTGGTGCGTCCTTAAAGGGAAAATGACCTATTTGTTTAAATCATGTTTTTATGTAAATACATTTTTTTGGGGTGAGTTTTTTTATATCTAAAAAAAATAATAATGTATATAACTGTGCAATTTTCACACTGGCCACTAGATCTAATCCTAGATCATGATTTCCTGTTCTGTACAGGTAACTTTTCGTTAGTTATCATATCATTATCACCGCAGGCAGAATTACAATGACAAGTAACACCTCTGAATAGATAACACAGGAATCCACCATTCACATTAGGTGATATCACAGATTATCTACTCCCTCCTGATTACTGCACAGGTCACAAAGCATACGTAGAAAACATGCCCATCGAAGTCAATGGGGTCCCCTCCTGTCCATTGTGTCTATGGTCCACGGAGCTGCTCTCAAAAGACATATTTTAGACCTAGGGGTCAGTGCGAAAATTGCAGGCTTATATGCATTTTTAAGAAAATATAGATAGTGATATGGAAAAATGTACAAAGCTCACCACAAATAAATAAAAATATATATATTCTTTACATAAAACATTACTTAAACAATAAGTAATTTTCTGATGACAATTTCCCTTTAAGACAAGACAAAAACAACTAGTTGCTAGCGGTTTCGCAGTTTTTTACATTATACTATATAGGGGAGAGAAAACATAACAGATGCACAAAATGCATAATGCTTTGTTCCTATTTTTTATATTTGGCAGTTTTATCGGGTTTTAGAGGCTCTAGTTATTTTGATCGTAAAGGGTTGTCTGCTTTTCCCGTATTGATGACCTATCCTCAGGATAGACAATCAATATGAGATCCGCAGGGGCCCGGCTCCTGGCACCCCTTTGTTGAGCTGTTTGAATGGGACGTAGCAGCCATAGTTACCCCGCTCCGCCGGCTGCAATGCCAGTAAGCAATGAAGAGAAAGCGGTACTCGCTGTGGTCTCTTCAAACAGCTGATGGGCAGGGGTGCCAGAAGTCATACCCCCCACGGATCATATATTAAGTAAAAGTGGACAACCCCTTTAAGAATAGTGTAGCCTGCAGCACTGTTATTGCCTTAAAAAAATACCAGAACCCTCATGAAAATGGGGAACTGAGCTTAAAGGGGTTTCCTGCTTGAGTGGACTACTCGGCTAACTACTGGCTGAGGTGGGTCATGGTCAGCTGTTTGAAGAGACCACCGCACTCTTGCGAGTACCGCTTTCTCTTCATTGCTTACTGGCATTGCAGCCGGCGGAGCGGGGGTAACTATGGCTGCTACGTCCCATTCAAACAGCTCAACAAAGGGGTGCCAGGAGCCGGGCCCCTGCGGATCTCATATTGATTGTCTATCCTGAGGATAGCTCATCAATACGGGAAAAGCAGACAACCCTTTACGATCAAAAATACTAGAACCTCTAAAACCCGATAAAACTGCCAAATATAAAAATAGGAACAAAGCATTATGTGCCATTTTTTATGACATTTGTATTAGTTTTGTACAGTATTGTGAGCCTATTTTAACCAAAATGAATATGACCAGAGAGTCCCATTGAGTTACAACATTCCTTTATGCAAAAATATCCTACAGTATTTTGGTGGCAGTCTGAAGAGCGGGACACACCATATTTGCACTATAATTGGAGACTCTTTAAACTTCTCACCACTTTTCAAAAGTGTCGAGAAAAGGGGGTCTTAGCCGGACAGGGCAGGGCTTCTCGTGGCCCATCTGAGTTACGCCAGAAATTGGCGAAGGTTATAGCTCAAGTCTGTGCCAGCCCTTAGCTGGCTCATGACAGGGCAGAGATACGCCTAATCTGCCTCTTTATAAATTAGGCGCTTATCACTCCCGTGCACAAGGAATCATCAGGACTGATGTTCGGGAACGCAGGATTGATACATTTCCTCCAGTGTTTGTACAACGGCATCCGTCAGAGGTTATAAGAGCGGCACTGTATAGTAACTAAAAACCGTAGCTGAACCTGCAGCCCGTGATGATTGCGGGACATTCACCAATCTAATAAAACCCTTGGAACACTTTCAGTACCAAGGGTCAATGATGTGTTTTCGAGTGGAATATATTCATAGTCTTCTAATATTTGGAACATATTGACGTATCTTATATCGGTATTTCATATGGAAAATATAAAAACAATTAGAACAAAAAATATTTTTCCCCTAGGTATAAGGAAACCACAAGGAGGATTCCGGTTTTTAAGGTTCTAAGCTTACATGTATTAGTATGTAGGTGTTATCTGTACATGGATGTGTAAAGCAACTGGGTACAGAAATGCTTTAGTTAACCCCACCCCGACCAGCACCGTACATGTACAGCGCTGGTCAGGTCGTTAAAGATGGCGTCTTCTCGCGAGGACAGTGGACGCCATAGCAAGCCTGTAGACAGAAATAACGCTGATTGCAGACATTTAACCCCTCAGATGCTGGGGTCAATTGCGACCAGAGCAGCTTAGGTGGCTTTCCCTGGGAACACTGCGCACCCGAGGCCCAACACTTTATAATATGTCAGGGAAAATATCTGCTTCTCCCTCTTGCCGCTCAGGTTCCTCATCTTTCCCCTCTCCATAGACTTCTATGGATCTCTTGTCTGTGTTTCTCTGTACTAGTTTGTTTGCAACCTGTAGCACTCCATCTGCTGTGAAACTACAATTCCCAGCATGCTTCATTCATTTCTGTGGAAGTTTGGAGAAGAGCAGAGTAAATATGCATGCTGGGAGTTGTAGTTTCACAATAGCTGGAGTGCCGGAGGTTGCCTACCCCTGTGCTAGTATGTATTTTTCCTATCTATATTATATTATAGTTCCGTGTGTATCATTCTCTGTATTATATTATAGTCATGTTCTATTCTCTGTATTATATCATAGTCATGTTCTATTCTCTGTATTATATTATAGTCATGTTCTATTCTCTGTATTATATTATAGTCATGTTCTATTCTCTGTATTATATTATAGTCATGTTCTGTTCTCTGTATTATATTATAGTCATGTTCTGTTCTCTGTATTATATTATAGTCATGTTCTATTCTCTGTATTATATTATAGTCATGTTCTATTCTCTGTATTATATTATAGTCATGTTCTATTCTCTGTATTATATTATAGTCATGTTCTATTCTCTGTATTATATCATAGTCATGTTCTATTCTCTGTATTATATTATAGTCATGTTCTATTCTCTGTATTATATTTTAGTCATGTTCTATTCTCTGTATTATATTATAGTCATGTTTCTTTCTCTGTATTATATTATAGTCATGTTCTATTCTCTGTATTATATTATATTATAGTCATGTTCTGTTCTCTGTATTATATTATATTATAGTCATGTTCTATTCTCTGTATTATATTATAGTCATGTTCTATTCTCTGTATTATATTATATTATAGTCATGTTCTGTTCTCTGTATTATATTATATTATAGTCATGTTCTATTCTCTGTATTATATTATAGTAATGTTCTATTCTCTGTATTATATTATAGTCATGTTCTCTGTATTATATTATATTATAGTCATGTTCTGTTCTCTGTATTATATTATATTATAGTCATGTTCTATTCTCTGTATTATATTATAGTCATGTTCTATTCTCTGTATTATATTATAGTCATGTTCTATTCTCTGTATTATATTATAATGTAGTCATGTTCTATTCTCTGTATTGTATTAGCTACTGTATCTGTGTTTTATTCTCTGCAGTATTAGCATATTGCATTTGAATATTTTTTTTTACTCTTTACAATAATTACATTTATGATCTATCTGATGGAAACATATACAGAATCCCCTGTGTACACAGATCAATTCGTAGCATGCGGCTATGTATGCTCCATGTCTTCTCTCTGTTTTAGAAAGTTGCAACATTAAAATCGCAGTTTATTCTCTGTTCATTTTCTGAACAATTAGTCACATTTATCTTAATTTAGTTCAGAATATTTTTGATTATTATAGGAGTTATGATTATTTGTTATTTGGTAGACTGGGTATTATTTGGAAAAAAAAACTTACAATGAGCTAATCTTATCGGGTGCCATTATATATCTATATCCTATCATATAACTATAACTACAGTACAGTACTGTGCATACCATACCTTGTAGTTATTTAGCATTTAGTAGGTTTCATACACATGTGGTTTAGTGTATTGGTGCTGGCCAGTATAGTGGACATGCAATAAATGTGCCGATACCTTTGTATATGGTTAAAAAAGCCAATTAAACAATTACAAGTATTATGATAAACTATAATACTACTGTACATCAAGCAATATATAATACTTTAATAATACTGCATAATACTATAATAATAATACGTAATACTGTAATAAGTGAAAAAATACGCAACCTGTTTCTGATATCGTCCATATCATATCCATCAACTGTTGTATTCTGTAAACAGTACCTAACATCATGATGTCGTTTCAATATTTCATGATTTAATGTCACGCATGTAAAATATTATTTCGACATTCCGTAGTATGAGTTCATAAAACTACAATAATGTGCAGCAAGTTTCTAATAGCGGGATATCATATAGGTATAGCATTTTATAGTATTTTAATATTATATGTCATTTATGTTATGATATTAACCAATAGCTAAACGTATGATTCATAAAATGTTGAAGCTCTCTAAAAGCATGTATCCTATGTCACACGTATAATAATCCACAAATACTATCTAATAATATTATGAGGGAGTGTGTCATAATAATAAATAATAAAAAGTATGTCATAATTTGGCGCCGTATGTTTTCTATAAAAAAATAGATGCGTTTCATATAATCATTTTATGTCATATAAGCGTAGAAATAGCAAACAATACCTAATCATATGGTTATATAAGTACCAATATATCCTTAAGCCATGTATACTGTACATGCAGTAGTAATATTAAATCAAACAATGCCGTAAGCGCAGAATATAAACTGTATTAGGGTAAAAGATGTTTAAAAAGTTTAATATTGTATAAAACCAATATAAATAATGATAAATCTGCAAAAAAAATAAAAATGACTAAAGTTTTCTCATGTTTCTCTTTTTTTTGTAAACCTTAAGTATTAGTAATAATGATGGGAACGATTAAAAAGACATGAACATTATCAGCACTGAGGTCCTAGGTTCGAGTCCGACCAAGGACAACATCTGCATTGCAGTTTGTATGTTCTCCCCGTGTTTGCGTGAGTTTCCTCCGCTTTCTCCGGGTTCTTCCCACACTCCATAGACATACTGAGAGGGGCCTTAGCTTGTGAGCCCAATTGGGGGCAATGTTATGATGATGATGTCTGTAAAGTGCTGTGGAATATGTGAGCGCTATATAAGTGCATAAAATAATAAATAAAAGTAAATAAATATCACAATATAACATATAGAAATGCACCGTCCTATGGATACCGTACTGTGCTGAAAGAATAATTACCCCTTAAACTAATAAGAGAAATAATTCCTGTAAATGTTAACAAGTTTTAAACTAATATTCTGCTGTTTTTGGTGTTTGCTGCGGTTTTGCTGTAACTTGAAAAACAAAAGATAAAAAAGAAAAACGTTGAAAAAGATGCAGAAAACAAACCCAAAAAATTGCACATGTGTAGTATACCAGAATGAGCAGCAAATTAATTGCACAGTAATTAACCCCTATTGGACCAAAATTCCCAAATCAAAAACGTATCGCTCACTCCGGCTTCTTCAGTCTCGGCCTTCTGCCCTCAGCGTGAAAACCTCGGCCACTTCCCCTTTTGTGCGGTTTACTATGTAAACTTTTTAAATAATGATTGATTTAAGTAGGTCCAATTATAAGTAAATGAGGTGTGTGACAAGCTGTCATATCTGCATAAATTCTCAAGCATCAGCCAAACCCCTAATGTGGTAAATTGGAGCAGTCAGACTGTTGAAAATGTAATTTGTAACACATCTGTTCTACAGCGAAAATGCCCGAGATCATCAAATCCAAATGCTGGAGCAGAAAGAGAGAATAGAGCTCACCGTTTCTGTTCTACAGACCTAGACTTGTTCTTCCCTTTCTATCCCTTCTATTTAGAGGGCATTTTATTAACAGAGAAGGCTGTTACATTGTCGTCTATGAGTGGCGAGGAATGCAAATACATATGGAATTTTTTTTTTAGTTTTTAGCCACTTTTAGCATCCTTCATACACTTTTTTTAAATTCTTTTAAACGCTGGTAAAATATGCCATGAATGTTTTTCATAGTGTTTTTCAAGCATTTTTGATGTTTTTTTGTAATATACATTTTTTCTGCATTTTTTTGTCCCTTCCCAAAGCATTTTTACAAAAACGCCACTGGCCTAAGCCCCCACAAAAAGCCACCAAGACACAATGGGTATAATTCATTAAAGTTTTTTTATATTTTTTTCTAATATGCACCCCAGTTGGGAAGGCCTGTGGAAAAATCCATGCTCACCTGCTCCCCACCGTTCTGTTTCGGCTGTTTTCTCTGGTCTTCCACTCCCGTCTGTCACGTTCTGCATGGATAAGGTCAAGTGCGCTGCTGCAGCCAATGACTGGCCTTCTGCTTCCGGTTCAGTCCACTGTATAGTTTCCGGCTGTCCGAAACAGCCCTCAGCAGTCTGACACTGATCACCTGTCCTGAGGATCGATCGTCGATATCAAAGTACCGGAAAAACCCTTTCATTAATTGGCCACATGGTTTGTAGTGTGTAGGGGTTGTCCAGCAACAGAAATATAATTTATTGTTTATGAAATGTAAAATTATTAAATTTCCTAATACACATTATTTTTCAAATTTGCATGGATTGTTGTATACTAGACTCCTTTTCCTGGTCCTTGCAGATCCACTTCCTTGCCTGTTCCAATTCAGACTGTGTTGGTGACTTACTTAAAGGCTATGTACACCTTTGGAGGCAAATGCAAAACTATTGCGTTGTACTCATTTTGAGCTAAAAATGATTTTTTTAATTGGTCTTTATTAAAAAATATGGCACCCTTTTTTCTGTACAGAGTTGAGATGCTCTAGAAACACCCTGTGGATTTTCCCTCTTTTCCGTCAGACCAGGAGCAGACAGGCTCCTTACCTTTGCTTCCTGACTTATTATAACTTAGTGCTTATCTTACTGATAAGAATGTGGCTTAAATAGGTCTTTATGACCTCTCAGTAGTTTCGAGATAAGGTTTATCAGATGGCTGGCACAAAGTGAAAGTACTAGTCACACAGTTAGACAAACAGCTAACCCTTTGTGACAGAACAGCTCAATATTTTTAATAAAGGCCAATTGAAAAAATTATTTTTTGCCAAAAGTGAGTAATGTGCAATCATAAACAAAGATTGCCTCTAAAGGTGTACATAGCCTTTAAAATAAGCTGTCTGTCTACCTCAGTTTAATAGTTATGCAATTTTTATTCTCTGTGTCTGCATCAGCCATGACAAAGAAGGAGGCTAGCTTGACTAATGAACTAAGCTATACAGCTTAGTTGGAGCTGCAGGGAGCTGGAGAGGAGGATCATCTGAAATAAGATGATCTGAGCAGATTTGAACAATAAATGAGATAAGTTAAGTAATTTGACTATTCTTAAATAATAAAACATATTATTCTGCCGTTAAACAACCCCTTTCACTATAGACTTTAACCCCTTCAGGACCAGGCGATTTACCATGTGTGCGTTTTCATTTTTTACCTTCCCAAAGCCAATTTTTTTTAATTTCTGTGTTCACATAGACGTATCAGGGCTTGTTTTTTGGAAAACCAAGTTGTACTTAATTTAATATTGCATACAATGTAATGAGAAACTGGAAATAAATTCCAAATGGGGTGGAATTAGAAAATAAATGCAATTCTGCCACAGTTTTATGAGTTTAACTTTTACGAAGTTCCCTATACGGTAAAACTGACATGTTACCTTCATTCTCCCGGTCACTACGATTACAGCGATAATACATTTTTATAGTTTTTTGTGTGTTTTAATACATGAAAAATAGAAACTTTGAATAAAATAATTGTTTTTCTCTTTGCATTACCATATTCTGACCCTCAGAACTTTATTTTATAATTATATCTGCGATGCTGAGTGAGGGCTCATTTTTTGCGTGGTGGTTGGTAGTTTCTAGTGATATTATTTTGGAATATGTATGACTTTTTGATCACTTTTTATTCATTTTTTTGGGAGTTGACGCAAAGAAGAAAAAGGCAAATTATGGATAAATGTATTTATATTTTAATAGTTTGGGCATTTTGGGTTGCGCCAATACCTATGATCTTTATTTTTTATTATTTGTATTTATTTTTAATATGGGTCAAGGGGTGATTTGAAATCTTATATTTTTTTATTTTTAATTTTTTTTTCCCCTTTTTGACACTGCCCTGGGGGATTTGAACATGTGATCGTCTGATCAATGCTTCCGCTGAACTATTGCTGTGGTAGCCTTGGATCCTTCCTAAAGCTCAAGGCTACCACAGCGAACTCGGTGTGGGGATGCTGCTTAGGCCCCAGGACTGCAGCACTCATGGGGAAAAAACTCTCAGATGCTGTGGTCACAAATGACCACAGCATCTGAAGGGTTAAATGTTCATGGTTATAACCACTCACAGACATTAGCCCCAGGTGTTTTCTTTTTAAAACAGCAGAAACCTGGTGGCTATGGTGCCCACTCAGCTGCTGAGCGGGCACCATGTTTAAATGCTGAAATTCCAACGTACATGTATGGCGGAAGTCTGGAGGGGTCAAAGGAGTTTTTCTTTGTATCAACATCCCAATATTCATGCATGAATGTAACTGTAATTTTGTAATATATGTCATTTATGTTTATTGCTCCTATGTCCTGTTCTGGGCTGTGGTCACATGATCATGTCCATGCAGCTCTTTCTTATTTCCTGTCATGTTATGTCCATGGGCGGGGCAAGTGATAAGGGAGTGTCAATTTAACTCCCTGGGTGGGAGGAGTTATAAACTAGCTGGACATTGTGAGGGACGGTGCTGGAGGTGTGGCAGAGGAAGGAGAAGTGCATCATGGGTTTGGTTGGATACAGGAACAGGAAGTGCTACATATAAGATGGAAACAAACCAGAGTAATTAATGTACATGGTGAAAATGGGTCAGGAGTCCAAAATGAAAAAAAAAAAAAGCATGAGCGAGATGTATATGCGGGAAGCGACTACATGAGCATATCTAAAACTATTGTAGTCCTGGAAAACCCCTTTAAGCAGCATGCTACACTGTTCTAAGAGAAAGGGAGGAGTCTCTCTTTAGCTGTGATATGCTATTTAGAGCTGAAATTCCCCAGCATGCCTTGCTTGCTCAGTTTCTGCACAGAACCTGTTCTAGTAGTTTGCATTCTGGGATGTTTCCCTTTTACAACAGGCCCCAAACTAATCTAACATTGAAAAAAAAACTGTCCCACTGCAACATCAAACCTGATGATTGTTTCCAGTGCTGACCTGCTGCCTGGGAAGGGACCATAATACAGGGCGTGAGTCAGGATTGGCAGAAGATATGTAACGTACAAGGTAAAGGTGAACGAAATTCCGACTTGTGTTTTGTGCCCAGTCCTTGCGTCAGAAATGGAAATCTATCCCTGCTATGAACATAAATAGATTTGTGCTATAATTTACAACAATTTCTGGCACAAATTATAGTAAATCTGTGAGGGCACCGCCCCCGTTCACCAACCACTTCTGTGAGACTCAACCCACTTTTCTTACCACTTTTGAAGGTAGTAAGAGGCTGAAAAAGGTCATAGACTGTAAGTGCAAACATGAAGTGCACCAAGACTGTGTGCATTCTTTATACCACAAAATAGATGCAAATGTCATTGTAAGTTCTCCCATAGACTTTAACAACTGTGACAAATATTTGCAATGTGATTTTACAGTGTGATTTTTTTTTTACTTGTAACATTAAAGTTAATTATTATTATTTTTTTATAGCAGCTCAAGAAGCGCAAACGGTAAAGTGAGGCACAAACGGCAGGCACTGCAGGACATGGCACGCCCGTTGAAGCAGTGGTTGTACAAGCACCGGGACAATCCCTACCCAACCAAGACAGAGAAGATACTATTAGCACTTGGGTCGCAGATGACTCTTGTACAGGTAAATGCATCTAATGAGGGTAGGTGGAGGGATTTATCATGAGGGGAATATTTAAAGTTTTAAAATATGGAGCCTTTTTTTCTGTACGGAGCTGAGATGCTCCGGTAGCAGCCTGTTTTCTCTCTTTTCCATCATTTGGGGAGCTGACGGGCTCCTTATCTCTGATCGCTATATTATAAACACTCATTATGGCTCAGTTCTTATCTTACTGATAAGAATGTAGCTTAAATAAGTGTTTATGTCCTCTTAGTACCTTAGAGATAAGGGTTATTAGATGACCAACACAAAGTGAAAGTACCAGTCACACAGTTAGAAAAACAGTTAACCCTTTGTGATAGAATGGCTTAATATTTTTAATAAAGGGCCAAATGAAAATAAATTTTTTAGGCAAAAATGTGTAAAATGCAGTCATAAACAAGAATTGGCTCTGAAGGTGTACATAGGATTTAAAGTCTGTTTTGCAAAACTCTGCAGGGCTGTAATTTGTGCCAAATATATCAGCTTTCACACAATATTTGATACATTTTGTGCCTCTTTAGGTCTAGGGATAATTTCACACTAGTGGTAAAGCAATTTATACTGGGATTTGGCCACACAACTGCGCACAACAGTTTTTGTCTGGGGAGATGACTGTTCCCATTACAGTCAATAGGCCTTGGTGGTGAACGACAGAATCCTCCCAGCCCAGATCCGGAGGACTTCAGTACGCTGTTCTTCTGTCGGAACAGCCGGCCATATTGCTTCAATGCTAGTGTAAAAGCAGCCTAACGCTTCCATCTTAAGATGTTGCTCCACTTTGGACACCCCTTTACTGTGTGTAAGATTCTGACAATTTTTGTGACTTTTTAAAAAGTCGGAGTTGATAACTCTGCCTTAGATCAGGTCCCAACCTTTTTTCAAAACTGGAGAGAGTAGTGTAAAACAACAGTAGTGTGACAACATGTCACAAGACTTTTGCAAAAATGAGCATAAAAAGTTGTATAAGCTATCCTGCAACTTATTTAGGTCCTTCTCACCAGGCCCACGGACAGTTTTCTACTTTCGTCAAATCTTTTTAGATAAAAAAAAGCCGCCCTGGAGAGTAACTGAGTGTAGCGGGTTATAATCATTTGGGGAGCCTGGTACAAACCGTGCATTAGGGCGCAGTAGCTTCAAGCTAAGCATTTCAATGCTGAATGAGTTTTCCAACAGTTTAATGCTGATGAGCTAGCCTCAGGATAGGTCATCAGTATCTGATTGGTGGGCGTCTGACTCCTGTCACCCCTGCTGATCAGCCCTTTCTAGGGTACTAACATCCTATTCATCAGTCACATGGCCTAGGCAAAGCTCTGTCCCATTCAAGTGAATGGGTCTGAGCTGCAATACCAAGCACAGCCACTATACAATGGATGGCGCTGTGCTTAGTAAACTACAAGGAGGCTGCAGTACTTACCGCTTAGCTCTTTAATCAGCTAAGTAAGTATTAAACACTTGGACAACATCTTTAATGGGGTTGTTCAACTTAGTAAAACATTTCAAGTCAGCAGTTGTACTAAAATAATAATAGAAGGTTTACTTCACCATTCTATCATCTGAAACTTCCAGCTCCACCGCCTCCTCCCCGTTGCTGCAGCCATGCTGTTATCATCTTGATTGCAAAGGTGACATGCCCATATACACTGGACACCACTGCAGCCACTCACCAGCTTCACTGGTATATGGGTGAAACTGTTGAGGCCATTGATTGACTGCAGTGATCACCTAGCACGTACAAGCACATCATCACCGCAGCCAGACAAGAGTAGCTCAGCGGGAGGGATGAAGGCTGCAGTGCTGGAAGTGGCAGGTGAAGAAATGAGTATGCATTATTTTATTATTTTTTAGCAGTTTTTGGCCTGGGTTAAATTTTTTGACAACCCTTTTAAAATGTGAAGGTGTAAAATGTGAGATTTCAACATTTTTGCTGCTGTATGGGGCTAGACTTGGGATGCCGATTTTAGATATATACAGTATCTGCTGTTGCTAACCTAAAAGAGAAGACAAAGGAAGGTGGAAGGTATTTTTGAGCCCCTCATTGTGAGCGTCTAGCCAAAAGAGACAGACAATACGGGAAGATTTGGCAAAAGTTTATAAGCAGGTGTTACAGATGAGCCAAGGTTTTATGGTGGGGAGGGTCTCCTGAAAAGTAATTGACTTTCACTATGACCTTTATAGACTAAATTAGTATGGCTATCTGCCACAACCTGTTCCCTTTTTGTTCTTTCTAAATCAAAATCCATCACATTAGCTTCCAATAAATGTTTCCATATGCTGCCTTACAAAGGAGCAAAGAGCCTATGAAAGTGTAAGGTACTCCATAGGACACCGAAGGACAGATGGCAGGCTACACCCAGCATTGGCTAATCCTCTACATTTGGTAAAAATCATCTTTAGCTTTAGATTTTTTTTTTTCTTGGTATACAGTTTCGGAGTTGACCTTATGATGTGTAACGGTTAGCTTCTGAAAAGTGTCTATAAAATACCTTTGTTAGTAAAGTAAAACATTTTCTTCTGCCTGGCCTATGTGAAGTTACAGGACATTGCCCGTGTACACGTGGATTCTGTTAATGTGCCTTGAGAAACCAGAATTGTTGAGAGTTCGGAAGGTAAACCAACTGTGCAGATTGTTTCGTGATGCCGATGGTCGAATGAGTGGTCAGTAGGCACTTAGCTAGACACCAAAACTCATGAACTTAAAGAGGACCTTTCATGTATGTTTTTTGTTTTGTTTAATTAAGTACCTTTACTTGTGGGGTACGGAGCTGCCATCATTGTTATTTTTTTCAAATACCCCTTACTTGCCCCGCTGTGCTCCCCTGCAGTCTTCGCATCCACATTTTCACCCAGGCAGGCCCTCTAATATGAGCATCGGAGAATTTCATGCTGAATCGCCATGGGCAAGGGCTGTTTGTTTATATTTTTACACTGCTAGGTGGTCGCCATTTTCTGGTAAGGTTGTTTATGGGACACATACGTGGATAGCCATGTGGAATATTCGATCTAAAGAACCATTAATCATTTATTGATGAGATTTATAGGGGTGGACTGTAAGTCTTCAGGATAGCGGGGGGAGAGGGGTGCGAGCAGTCTGGCCATCTTAGGACTCTTTCACACGAGCGGATGCCGTGCGGGTAATCTGCTTATGAAAGAGTGCCAAGCCCCGTTCCGGACAGCAGGGACATGGAGCATTAACATGAATGATAATGCTCTTTGCCACTCTGGGACCTTTTTACTACAAAATTACGGTGACAGCTTTATCTCACTGTGATTTTATAGTAAAAAGATCACAGAGAGGCACAGAGCTTTATCAATCGAGTTAATGCTCCATGTCTCTGCTGTCCGGAACGGGGCTTGGATCTCTAACGCGTCGGATTCCACCACGGGATCTTCTCGTGTGAAAGAGCCCTTACAGTTTGATAATTATCACCTATCCTGTGGATAGGTAGTAAAAAAAAATTGTTGGATAGCCCCCTTTTTAATGTTTTATGCCCAGATCTACTTCAGGCATCACAGCAGAAGGTGATCACACAAACAGCCCAAAGAGTCATCCTTCTGCATAAATTTGAAGTTCAAACATTTGATCATTATGTTATACAGAGGCATAGAGAGGTGGAGGCTGGTGGAGCAAGAGCCTTGGCTGCTGGATAGGCACCAACAAACCATGGTATTTAGAGCAGCGAACTAGAGCTTTGCTCTGTATGAAGAAAATCGAACTACATCTCTGCATTATGGGCTCTAAATCTTTTGGATAATGCATTTGAAATTTATCCAAAATGCAGAATGTTGCGATGCCAATCCTTTAAGCCCCATTGATTGTTATCCTGATTCTGTCTACCAGTCAACGTTGGTTAGAGGGTGCATTTTAGTTTGAAAGAAAATCTTGACTGACTGTATAAGATAAGCATAGAAATATTCTTATTAGAGCTGCTGATCCATGTACGTGTAGAGTAAGACATTTTTATTCTCCTTCATAAATCTTCCCTCTGTGGGTCCAAGGAGTACTGACAAGGGTGAGTCAAAAATTAGCCGCACTCTGGCTGTAGAATTTTTTTTAATCAGCTTTCAAAAAAGAAATTTTTCGACATAATCTCCCTAATCACTGCTCGTGTTACATCAGTTCATTTGCACCCCTTGTGAAAGATGGTTGTGAGGTTGTGACTTTGTGCCCTGTATAGAGAAAGTGTTTTGTTGCGAAGAAATGGGAATGAATGGATAAAGAACTTCAAGGAAGGTTGCAAAAGTATCAGCCACGAAGAAGAAGCTGGACACCCGTCCACGACTGATGACAAGATTGAGTGTGCATGTCAACTGATTCTGTGGTATAGAAGCGTGACAGTAGATTATGTGGCAAATCAATTGCAAATCAGCTTTGGCTCTGCGGTGAAGACAGTGGTGCATTCGTGGCTCACAGCTCAGCCTAAATTTTTTTTTAATGAGGGAGTAGGAGAACTTGTTAACAGATGGACAAAGTGTCTTGAAAAGCAGGGAGATTATGTAAAAAATGATGTATTTGTCTTTTCTGAAAGTCGATTAAAATAGATTGTACGGCCAGAGTGAGAGTATATCAGAACATGGAAACAAGCCTCCTCCTTCAAAGGTCTTAGCTTCATATTGGGCTACTTCTGATTTTCCAGGTTCCCCAAGATATAACACTTCACTTGTACAGGATGAAATATCAGAAGGTATCATTGGTAGCCCCCAATTAATAAACCCTAAATTATGTATTCAGTGACCCCCATCTCATACACGTGTTCAGCAAGGAAATAATTGATGTTTTGGAGCCTCCTTAGCGTGGATTTGGTGAGATGTGTAATTCAGGCCTCTCTGTTTAAGGAAATCGTTTTGCAGTGGAAAATGAGATGGCTTTATGGATTATGTGTATAGTGTTACCTAACAGCATTTCATTTCAAGATGCTTATAATTCAACTCATTGGCAAAACATTTAATTTTATTTTTTCTACACATGTGGACACATTAAATCCCTTAGCTGTCACATAACTAATCCCAAGTACGTGATCCTTTGAGCAAATGGTTTTGCAATATATAAAATGAGGCAAAGCAGCATGAAATAGCAAGTTGTAATAGTCACACACACTGCAAGCTTAATTAATTTCTCTGCGCTGTAGTAAAAAGGTCACACTATAAATTTACTTTATAATAGTACCCAGTGGTCGGGACCTGCTGTTCTGGAAGCCATGAAATATAGTTCCATCAAATTATCCAAGATTTTAAAGGGGTCATCTCATCTGGACAACTTCTACTTTAACTGAGGATCCAGTCGTCGATCAGCTGATTGCCTCGGGTCTGGCAGCTAAAATGACTGACCATGAGATTTTACCACTGATCAATGTGTGGGCTGCTGCACATTTCTCCTGCAGCAACCCCTACAGGGGAAATGTGGTATTACATGATGCCCTTTCAAATGAATGGGTAACCATGTAATTCATAGTCCTGTCATCGGGGGATCCTGCGTGCCAGCCCCCCCTCATTGATAGCCATGTGCATTAATCATGCTAACAAGGGTCCAGCAATCCCTTTGAAGCTAATCATATGAGGCCTCATGCATACCACCATATGTATTTTGCAGTCCACAAACTGCACAACTACAAAATACAGATATAGTCCATTTTGCTTTCGCATTTTTTGTGGACCCATTGACTTCAATGGGTCCGTGGTCTGCATTTTGTGGACGTCTTCTATCTTTTGTGGAACAGACATTCGGATGCCAAAAGCACACAGATGATCCATGTGTTTTTCGCATCCATATATCAGTTTCGCAAAAAGATAGAATATGTCCGCAAAATATGGACCACGTACCCACTGAAGTCATTAGGTCTGCAAACAAGCTGCGGACGGCACATAGACCGCATCCTTATTTTGCATATCTTTGGTTTGAAGACCTCAACACAGATACGGTTGATTGCATGAGGCCTAAATTAGATGTGCATGGGGTTCTCCTGACGTTCCCCTGATGGTAGATGTTGGGGGAGAGAAGTATTTGGCATGTTGAATTTCAGCACGCCTTTTCCATTTGTCCTCTGGGGAGATAATTCACCTCCCGAAAGCGTCTGGCAATGGCTTTCTCCTTTTTTCCTTGCACGACACATGCACGCTTAGCTGAGCCAAGCATGCATGTGTATGGGGTAATCAGGATAGATAACTGTCAGACAAACAAGAGTTAAGTGTTTGCTCATTCATTGTGTGATCGGTAGCACCTTTACATGAGCCAGTTGTCGGTAATGGACGTTGGTACTATCAACATTTGTTTCCAACAATTGGCCCGTGTAAGGTGGCCTTAGGGTAGGTTCACATCACCGTTTCATCTTCTGTTCTTCTGATCCGTCGGAAGAACAGAAAACAAAAATTAAAAATGGATCCTTTCTTTTGAGCATCTGTTATGCTCTGTTTGCATCCGTTTTAGCCTCTACAAAGTACTTTTACTTCCATCTAAAATATCGGATCTCAGACGAAAATGGCTAAAACGGATGCAAAATTAGCATAGCGGATGCTCAAAATAAAGGATCCATTTTTGTGTTTTGGTTATTTTTTTGCCTTGTTTTTTGTTTTCTGTTCTTCTGACGGATCAGAAGACCGGAAATCAAAATGTTCATGTGAACCCGGCCTTAAAGTGGTATTCTCATCTGAGATAATGCTAGGATATGCCCCCATTGTCTGATAGGTGCCAACTCTGTGACCTGCACCTACACCTAGAACGGAACAAGGAAGTTGGTGGCTGGAGGACCCCAGGTCTCCCTGGATCCGGCCACGGCCAAGTGCTCTCCCCGTAGTGGTGAATGGGGGTGAACTGCGCTTGCGCAGTCGCCACCATGCACTCTCCCCGTAGTAGTGAATGGGAGCGCACCGTGCGGCCATATCTTAGCGATATGCCCCTGTTGTCTGAGATGGGAAAACCCCTTTAATGCTTTCTTAGCCTATAAGTATAAAAAGAATAGAGGGACATATGTAATCTTGTACTAGAGATAATACAACTTGCTGATATGTTACATGCTAGAGTTTATCTCCATGGCAGTATACCTTCATGGAAATGCCATACAGTGTAATCTGCTACCTACACTACTGGTGATAGGGCGCCCTGTTTTGTGCATTATTTTCACTCCCCCTCTTCCCTGCAGATGTATTTACTGGTTATGTAATGACATCATTAATATGAAGGAAATGAAAATGCTGTTTTGACATTTTGCAGCTCGTGTTACATTAATTACTTTTTAAGGCTGCTTTGGTATATTATGTATGGAACCAGAATATATCAGGTGACCAAATTACTTCCTATAAAGTGAAGATTTTTTTTTTCCTGACCTCACAGATGATAATAAACTTTTATGTGCCGTCCTACTTACCTTTTGTGTCCTTATAATATGCTCATTTTGAATCTAATTGTGTGATTTTGTTTTGTTCAGGAGCTGAACGCACTGTACTGTGTGTACTTTTAGGTGTTAAGTTCTGGGACACTGGTTAATGACTGTATGGGTTGTTATTGTAACAGGTACGCTTTGTGCCTTATAGACAGACAGTACCTTCTATCGTTATAAATAGCACTGAAATAAGAAATAATACGCCCAGTGACACAGTGGCGGCAACACAACATAATGTACCGCTTCAGATGCCGCAGAACAGTTTAATCATTGTCAGGGGTTTTTTATATTCATTTTTATATTCATTAGTCACTGGTGGAAACAGAGCTCTCCCTTTTAAAAAAGAGGTTCTGCATCAGCTGAAGAGTTTAATATAAGGATTACTGTATCCATTACAACAAATTAAGAGAATGCAGAAGCCAACCTCGGAGGTCTATGATTCATACTTGGAGAATACTATATCTCCTTATAGTGAGGGCCTAAACAGCATTAGGAGACTTATAGACCAGGCAACGCTCCTCTGGAGTTCTGGGAAGAAAGGGATGCAAATGAGCTCTTAAGCTCTGCCTCTAATGTCACCAGATGTGAGGGAGCTATCCTATAAGTCAATGTTCGACCTTTTAAACAGGCCTTGCAACATGACTTGGATAACAATTAAGCCAGCACCTCATCTGCAGACAGCTGTTTTGGGGTGATTACCCCTCATTAATGCAGAGCAGTATGGCTTAACTGGGTGAGAGGCCTAAGTCAGGGCTTGTGGAATACTATTTCTCCTTATGGAGAGCGACTAAACAGCATTAGGAGACTTAGGCTCCATTCACACGTCCGTGGCGTGTTGCGGACCTGCAACACAAATTGCGGATCTGCAACACACCCAGCCGGCACCCCCTATAGAAATGCCTATTCTTGTCCGCAGCTGCGGACAAGAATAGGACATGTTCTATCTTTTCCGGAGCTGCGGACCGGAAGATCGGGGCCGCGCTCTGCAAATGCGGATGTGGACAGCACACTGTGTGCTGTCCGCATCCATTCCGTCCCCATAGAGAATTAATGGGTCCGCACCCGTTCTGAAAAATTGCAGAACGGATGCGGACCCATTTGCGGACGTGTGAATGGGGCCATACACGCTTCTCTAGAATTCTAGGAAGAGGGTATGCAAATGAGCTCTTAGCAAACTTTGCCTCTAATTTGACTAGATGTAAGGCAAGTATCCTATAAGTCAATGTTCAACCTTTTAAACAGGCCTTGAGACATAATTTGGATAATAATTAAGCCAGCACCTCATCTTCAGACAGTTTCGGGGTGATTGCCTGGCCTATAAGACTCCTCATGCAGTTTAGGCATTCTCCATAAGGAGATATAGTATTTTACTGCTCTGCACTGATGAGGAGCAATCACCCCGAAACAGCTGTCTGCAGATGAGGTGCTGGCTTAATTATTATCCAAGCCATGTCTTAAGGCCTGTCTAAAAGGTCAAGCATTGACTTATAGGATAGGTAACTTACATCTGGTGGCATCAGATGCAGAGCTTTCTAAGAGCTCATGTGCATACCCTCTTCTAAGATTTGTACTGACACTACTGTGATTTTTTTTTTAATCAGGTTATCATAGGATGCCCTCCACTAATCAGCTGCAATGCATGGGGGAACCTATTAGGAAACTTTCAGTATTTCTGCAGCACCCCCGAAGGTGAAATGAAGCATTACAGTTATCAGTTATTATCAGTGGATATAGACATCCTCTAGTGGGAGAGAGACACTCTACTTGGTTTCTGTTTTCGCTAAACGAGGATCCCCTCTATTACCAGTAAACTAGAAGCCCCCTTTTAAAAATGCATTATGTACGGTATACTATTTATAACTTCAGAAGTCTATTGAAGAGCATGTGAAGTGCATGAAATAATTCAGTTCGTCTCATATCAACTTTTAAGTATTCCTCCATGGCCTCCTAAAGTGATGGAAAGTATGATGTTGAGAGAGGAGTTGGCTATAGCGCCAATACAGTGCACACTGAAATCGATCCCGGCAGCCACTGGTTTGGGAATGAACAGTTAATACATATAGGGTATACATTTTTATTTATATGTACTTTTATTCCTTCTCAGGTTTTTACTTGAAGGAGGTTGAAGTATTTCAGCCTTTAGCGGATTATCTAGGCAGACATGAAACTAATCCCACCATGTTGTTGTTGTGTCATGTTAAATCCTGCGCAAGCCAGCAGTAGATCATGTGGAGGACTTGGAGAGAAATCAGCGTCCATGGAGCATTAAAAGGTGGAAGAATTCCAGGGCATCTTTCTCAGTTAAAGGGACTCTGTCACCACTTTCTAACCCCCACTTTTTTAACTATCGTTTTATTCATGGTGCCCTTCTGATTACAGTTGTCATCTTATATGTTAGATCTGCGGTGCCGTTTAGGTAAAAAATCGATTTATATCACCTGTCAATCAGCTAGATAAGGTGCCCAGGGCGTTCCTCTCCTCTTGAATCTGCCGCCTGCCGCCGCCGCCGTTGGTGCCCAGCTCCTCCCCCGGTCTCGTCAGCGCTGCCTCAAACAACACAGATCCGCCTCCGGCTCTCCCTCAATGCCCCCTCCTTTTTTTCGGAAATCTCGCGTGTGCGCACAGGCCTGCGCCCGTGCGTACGCATCCTTTTCTCGCGCATGCGCATAACGCGAACTTAGAGCGATGATGCCGAAAGGATGCGTACGCACGGGCGAGATTTCCGAAAAAAAGGAGGGGGCATTGAGGGAGAGCCGGAGGCGGATCTGTGTTGTTTGAGGCAGCGCTGACGAGACCGGGGGAGGAGCTGGGCACCAACGGCGGCGGCGGCAGGCGGCAGATTCAAGAGGAGAGGAACGCCCTGGGCACCTTATTTAGCTGATTGACAGGTGATATAAATCGATTTTTTACCTAAACGGCACCGCAGATCTAACATATAAGATGACAACTGTAATCAGAAGGGCACCATGAATAAAACGATAGTTAAAAAAGTGGGGGTTAGAAAGTGGTGACAGAGTCCCTTTAATATCTCTTAAGGGACTTGCCATTTCTACCTAATCTAAGCTTGTCGGAGAGCAGAATGGAAATGACAGAACCACTAGGATAGGCCTATTAAGTTGTTACTATGAGTATAAAGACAGGCCCATGATATGGCAAAAGAGATTGAAGACCAATTTTTTTACTGTCCGAATGTATCCACAACACAATACGACTGCATGCTATGGGTTAAAATCCATATTCCATTTTATTGTAGGTGCACTTGGCAACATAAATATGTCCAGATAATGTATCATTGTATGAATTGAACTGCAATTTAAAACAGAGGTATATAGGCATAGAAGGCCAGACAAGACCCAATGGGCACCTAGATTCTGGCATACATTGCACCATAAGTTTGGTGCAGTTCTGTGCAGTTTGGGGCATTTAGCTATACAGAAAGTTTATGTGCTTAGTCAGGAAAAGAACATGGCTTAATGGAAAAGAATCATAGTCTAAGATGTGGCATTTTGCACCAAATTTGGGGTCCAATTCTGGGGTGTCTCTCCCTGTAGCAGATATATCACCCAGCCTCCCTGTGATAAATCTGGTGCATTTATTAGACAGCCAGCCTAAAGTTACTCCATCTGTAGGATTAGTAAATCTACTCCAGTGTGTCAGTAAAATACAGTAGGAACTGGTGCCCAACTTTTAGCATTTTTTTCTGATTTGTGGGAAGTTGCGTTGTTGTATTGGCTCCTATAGTGGCTTAATCATTTCATAAAGTGGACACTCTCTTCTTCATCATTCCTGTATATGGCTTCTGTACATAGTGCAATAGGGAACGAATAGCAAAGTGAAAACAGACCACCCTACTATTAAAGGGGTTGGCCACTTTCTGATTACTGTAAACCAATGTGTTTGTAAGAAGATAATATGTCACTTATTTATATAGTCTTTGTTAATATTCAGTGCTGCTTGCTATATTTCATATACCATGCTCCCTTGTTAGGCACATCTTATATGCTGTCCACACAGAGATCCTGTCCATAAGATGACCACTGATGGAGGGCCATATGACCAGACACATCACTCAACCTCCTATTCAAATACACTGCACCTGCACTAAACTCCCAAGAGTGCAAGCACAGACGGCAGGAGACATCACATAGAGGTGATTTGCCTGGTCACATGACTCTCCATCAGCGGCCATCTTATGGACAGGACCTAACAGATTTGCCCAACAAGGATTTGCCCAACAATGGGGTCATACCCCATGAAATATAGAAAATAGTGCAGAATATCAACAAAGACTATATTAGTAAGTGCCATATAGTCATCTTACAAAAATATTGGTCACATGTAGCTAGAAAGTGGACGACCCACAACACATGCCATCCAGATATTGAGATAGATTGGTGCTTGTTCTCCTCCATCTTATCTTCATCCCTTGTAGGAAACAAAATGGCCCTCAGATTGATATCCTCTTAACTTGTTAAGTTTCCAGTGTCTGTTGAAAATGGATTTTGGACCCCCCTCTTGGTTGGGAACCCTCTCCGTGAGCCCCTTAGCAGACACAGTGGCTAGCCACAGGGAATGTATGTATGGGTCAGTTTATTCTATAATGTGGGCTATCTATATACTGCACAAAAAGTATCACTGTGGCTTCAAGCCTGTCCCCTTTCCATATGCACTATTAGGACATTAGATCTTACCCCGTCTATTAACCAGAGAGGAGACAGAGATTACTCCATCCACATGGTTGGCCATTCATTTGAAATGTATGGCTTTCTCCGGACAGTCGCTAGTTTTTAGGGAAGTTGGACCCACAGTGATAAGCTTCAATCTCAGAAGGGATTGTCTTAATAAAATTATCCCTTTAAGGTAGGACCAGATCCTACTGACCGATGAAGATGAACTGGAACCCCATGATCCTCAAATAGAGAACAGTATGGTGGCTCAGTGGTTACCACTGGGGTCCTAGGTTTAAATCTGACCAAGGACAACATCTACATGGAGTTTGTATATTTTCCCTGTATTTGCGTGGGTTCCTCCGCGTACTCAGGTTTCCTCCCACATACCAAAAAACAAACTGATGATAGGAAACCTAGATTGTGAGCTCCATTGGAGACAGCAGGCAATGTATCACTGACAGTTTAAATTGTTGATTACACAACAGACACTTTGTGGGAAATGACCCATCTAGTACCAAATGTGCAGCTCTTGCTTTGGGTGGGAACCAGTCCTGGGAAGATTATTCTTCTGCATTAGACTTCTCTTCAAATTTTGCACACTTTAACTACAGAGTCCGAATCTGAAATCCATGGCCGACACTGGGATTTCCGCTCCAGATATGCAATTTGATGTGACAAGAATCTGCCTAAGGCCTCTTTCACACGGCCAGTATTTGGTCAGTATGTTGTATCAGTATTTGTAAGCTAAAACCAGGAGTTGGTCCAAAACACAGAAGAGGCACAAATATTTCTATTATACCTTTTCTGTGTAGGTTCCACTCCTGGTTTTGGATTACAAATACTGACCAAATACTAATGCAAAATACTGACCAAATAATGACCGTGTGAAACAGGCCTAAGGATTAGTCCTATTAAGTGGGGTTAATCTATGTTTGGCTAATAATCTGGCTTTTTCTCAGGGGAATAAGTAGGATGCTCTATATTTTTGCAGATTATCCATAGGCCTATTTCAACAGTCAGTATTTGGTCAGAATTTGTAAGCCAAAACCAGAAGTGGAACCTACAGAGAAAAGGTATTATAATAAGATTTGTGCTTCTTCTGTGTTTTGGATCCACTCCTGTTTTCGGCTTACAAATATTGATGCAACAATACTGACCAAATAGAGAGCGTGCGAAAGGGGCCATAGTGTGGAATCTTGGTTGCAGAAACTCCATCCACATACATCAGATACAAGTTTGGGGATTTTTTGCAGGTTTAAGTGAGGAATATGTGCCAAAGGCCTCTTTCACACGGTCAGTATTTGGTCAGTATTTTTGCATCAGTATTTGTAAGCCAAAACCAGGAGTTGGTCCAAAGCACAGAAGAGGCACACATCTTTCTATTGTACCTTTTCTCTGTAGGTTCCACTCCTGGTTTATGCTTACAAATACTGATGCATAATACTGACTGTGTGAAAGAGGCCCAAATCCACTTAAATCCTGAACATGTGAACAGACCTCAAGTGCTTTATAGTAGGATATGCCATCAATTACTGGGGATGAAATCATCTGGAGCCCCACAATTCTCAAAATGAAGGTGTTGTCCAATCATTGTCCAGGCCCCTCGGATAGGTCATCAATATCAAGTTAGTGGAGTCTAACACCAAGCACCCCCATGATCCGTTGTTTTAGGCAGTTTTTGGCACCGGAAACTATGCTGTGTAAGGATCTGGAAACAGACAGTTCTTCACACTCTAGTGGCTGTGCTGGGGTACTGCAACCCAGCTTCCATTCAGGAGAAAGGGCGTTGAGCTACAGTATACAGGGTCACTGGGCTCCATACACTGTATAGTTTCCAGCACCCAAAATAGCTGATTGGCGGGGGTGCCATCTGATACTGATGTCCTATCCTGAGGGCAGTTCAGCCCTTTTAAACACTGAGACATTTGCTGTTTTTCCCTATAACGCAGTGCTCCTGGCACCCACTGTACAGGTAACTACAGCAGAAGCCCCACATTCTAGTTGCCTGTACAGTTGGTGGCCAGGAGTGCTGCTGTGCTGAAGAAACACTGAAGAGACGTCCATCCCTTCATGTTTGGATCAGTGGCTATACAGGATGTCGGACCCTCACCGATCAGAATATTATGGCATATCTAAGCAATATACCATGCGTGTACTCTTTTGAATATGAGTTGTAAGAAATAATATTGTATAAAGGGTTAATTCTAACAAGATTGCTAGTTTCAACATCAGCTTGCATATGGGGATCATATGATTAAATATGAAGTCAATCTAAAAGTGGTTATTGCTGCTAAGTGATCTTTTTAAAGATGGGAATAATATGAACAATATGGTGGAAGATAACTGTAGCAGAAGGAGAAGTCTGAAACAATGTCTACTCGTTAGCGGTGATGAGACATTTGCTGGTTTTCTTAGCTGCATTTTCTAAATCTAGATACAATATATAGAGGTCGCCTGCTTGTGTGGTATCTCCTTCTACGATGTCTTATTGAGGAATCCAATAGAGTGGTGGGTGCAGAATGTGACCCACCCTTATTTTTCATTCCATAACTCCTGAACACTGAAGTCGAGCCCCCTTTTGTACAGAGCCTCACTCCCTTTCGTATAGCACTCCATCCCCTCTCGTCCGTCAACCCACCTGCTTAATGGACTATGGGCAACAGAACTACGTCTGATGATGCAGTATCCAGGTACCACATATGGCCAAAATGTATGACGGGAGGCTCTCTGGGAGAAAGCAGACCATCATACTGTGCCTGGGAGATTTGACAACTCTTCTGGGAGTCCGGTAGCACCCTTTTTTTCCAGGAGCCTCTCGGACTTTACAGGAGTGTCCTGTCCCATGTCTTTATACATTATCTTCTTGCAGTTATTGTAATGTGCTTGGGGTTTGAAGTTTGATCCTACAATCTCCCTGTAGGCAGGATCTGATGTAAGCAGCTCATCCTTCCTGTGTATGATGGCTGCCATTTTACATATAAGCTCTATACAGTCCACCATGTTCTCTTGAACCCTGACCAAAAATATCATCTTTTCACCTAGTGGTTTGTGCATAATTACAAGGATTCGGCCTGGAATAAACCTCATCTGGTATCTTCATACATGCCTGATCAGTTGAGTTGACCTGTCTGACAAGATTTCAGGTTTATCTATTCAATGCAGACAAATATGACCATCTTTTCTCATGAACCTCAACAGTTGCTGCCTAGTTATTGAGTCAGAACAGGGAGAGTCGGCAAGTTTGTATTGATGGCATATGTCCCCACAAATTACTGTACTCTAAATCATTGTAAGATTGTTTTCTTTGTGTGATAAAACTTTGATCTAAAGAGTTCTTGTGTTTCATAATGACTTATCTCGGGGTATGTTGTAAGTGGTGATAGGTCCCATGCACGTATCTTAGATCTGTTCTGATAGAGTACGTGCTTAGAGGGTAAAAGGTCTGAGGTTAGGGCAGGCAGCAGAGGTTGAATACAGAGGTCAGGCACAGGTCAGGCAGTGGAGAGTCAGAATTCAGAAAATGGGCAGAAAGTCAGTATATGGGCAGACAACCGAAAACAGCACATCTTTGCAGTAAACTAGCAACCTGGACAACCTATTGTTCAGGCACCTTCTAACAGGCTTGCCATAAGCTGGTGAAGATTTCAGTGCACATGCTGGCCCTGCAAGTGCCGGGTGGAGAGCGTGCATGCTCCCTACAGGAAGAGGAGCAGATGACTTTGTTGGCAAGCAGTCCGCACCCTGTGGGAGCGAGGAAGAGGATAGAGGGAGGATAGCATGGACATTTTTTTCTCTTGGATTCATATGAAAACCATGTATGTAATACCAATAGAAATCACACAAGAACAGGCCATGTCTACTTAAAGGGGTTGTGTCAGTTCAGCAAATAGCATTTATTATGTAGAGAAAGTTAATCCAAGGCACTAATGTATTGTGAGTGTCCATATTGCTTTCTTTGCTGGCTGGATTCATTATTCCATCACATTATAAACTGCTCATTTCTATGGTTATAACCACCCTGCAATCCAGCAGCGGTGGCTGTACTTGCACCCTATAGTAAAAAGCAGTAGCCTATGTACCATCCCACAGTTCCAGCCACTAGAGAGACTGGCACTTTTTCCTATAGTGTGCAAGTACAACCACCACTGCTGGATTGCAGGGTGGTCGTAACCATGGAAACGAGCAGTGTATAATGTGATGGAAAAACGAATCAATCAAGCAAAGGAAGCAATATGGATAATCAAAATACATTAGTAAGTGCCTTGTATTAACTTTCTCCACATGATAAACACCACTTGCTGAAGTGAGACAGCCACTTTAAAACAATCTGAATCAATTTCTCACTCTCAAAATTTTACTTTCTTTACCAGTTTTACTGTGGACTTGTTGAGGTAGATATTAGTCTTTAGTCTTTAACCTCTTAAGGACACAGGGCGTACAGGTATGCCCTCATGTCCTGGTATTTAAGGGGCGTACTCTGCTAAATGCGCGGGGGGGTCCCGTCAATTCAGACCTGCGGTTTGCGGCTTTTTATTGTGCGGGCGGCGGCGGTGGTGACATCGGGTCCCCGTGGGGCTGTAGGGGGGACCCGATGGCATGGAAGGTAGCACAATGCCTTCCTAAGGCATCTGCGCTGCCTTTCCGGTGACGAGCCTGTGAGATCCAGCCCCCTGGATCTCACAGGCCGGAAGCTGTATGAGTACACACAGTATTACTCATACAGCCAATGCATTCCAATACAGAAGTATTGGAATGGATTGTAAAGGAATATACACCCAAATGTTCAAGTCCCAAAGTGGGATAAAAAATAAAGTGAAAGAAAAGTTGAAAAAATAAAGTCCCCCCCCCAAAAAATTCTAAGTTTCAAGTATAAATAAACAAAAACCTAATTTTCCCAAAATAAAGTTTAAAAAAATTGGTAAAGATAGGGGACATATTAGGTATCGCCGCGTGCGTATCAACTGGCTCTATAAACATATCACATGACCTAACCCCTCAGATGAACACCGTAAAAAAATAAAAACTGTGCTAAATAAACAATTTTTTTGTCACCATACATCACAAAAAGTACAACAGCAAGCGATCAAAACGGCGTACACCCACTAAAATAGTACAAATCTAACCGTCACCTCATCCCACAAAAAATGAGCCCCTACCTGAGACAATCGCCCATAAAATTAAAAAACTATGGCTCAGAATATGGAGACACTAAAACATCATTTTTTTTGTTTTAAAAAAGCTGTTATTGTGTAAAACTTACATAAATAAAAAAAAAGTATACATATTTGGTATCGCCGCATCCTTATCGACCGGCTCTATAAAAACATGACCTAACCCCTCAGATGAACACCGTAAAAAATGTCAAATAAAAACTGCAAAATAAACCATTTTTTGTCACCTTACATCACAAAAAGTGTAATAGCAAGCAATCAAAAAGTCATATGCACCCCAAAATAGTGCCAATCAAACCGTCATCTCATCCCTACCCAAGATAATCGCCCAAAAACTGAAAAAAACTATGGCTCTCAGAATATGGAGACACTAAAACATGATTTTTTTTTTTTTTTTAAATATTATTCTGTAAAACTTACATAAAAAAAAAAAGTATACATATTAGGTATCGCCGCCGCCGTATCGACCGGCTCTATAAAAATATCACATGACCTAACCCCTCAGATGAACACCGTAAAAAATTAAAACTGTGGTAAATAAACAATTTTTTGTCACCTTACATCACAAAAAGTGTAATAGCAAGCGATCAAAAAGTCATATGCACCCCAAAATAGTGCCAATCAAACCGTCATCTCATCCCGCAAAAATCGTATCCTACCCAAGATAATCACCCAAAAACTGAAAAAACTATGGCTCTCAGAATATGGAGACACTAAAACATGATTTTTTTTGTTTCAAAAATGATATTATTGTGTAAAACTTACATAAATAAAAAAAAGTAGACATATTAGGTATCGCCGCGTCCCTATCGACCAGCTCTATAAAAATGTCACATGACCTAACCCCTCAGGTGAACACCGTAAAAAAATATAAATAAAAACGGTGTAAAAAAAGCTATTTTTTTCATCTTACATCGCAAAAAGTGTAATAGCAAGCGATCAAAAAGTCATATGCACCCCAAAATAATGCCAATCAAACTGTCATCTCATCCCGCAAAAAATGAGACCCTACCTAAGATAATCGCCCAAAAACTAAAAAAACTATGGCTCTCAGACTATAGAGACACTAAAACATGTTTCTTTTTTTGTTTCAGAAATTAAATCACTGTGTAAAACTTACATAAATAAAAAAATAGTATACATATTAGGTATCGCCGCGTCCGTGAAAACCTGCTCTATAAAAATACCACATGATCTAACCTGTCAGATGAATGTTGTAAATAACAAACAAAAAATGTGCCAAAACAGCTATTTCTTGTTACCTTGCCTCACAAAAAGTGTAATATAGAGCAACCGAAAATCATATGTACCCTAAACTAGTACCAACAAAACTTCCACCCTATCCCGTAGTTTCTAAAATGAGGTCACTTTTTTGGAGTTTCTACTCTAGGGGTGTATCAAGGGGGATTCAAATGGGACATAATATTAAAAAAAACAGTCCAGCAAAATCTGCCTTCCAAAAAAACATATGGCATTCCTTTCCTTCTGCGCCCTGCCGTGGGCCCGTACAGCAGTTTACGACCACATACGGGGCGTTTCTGTAAACTACAGGATCAGGGCCATAAATATTGAGTTTTGTTTGGCTGTTAACCCTTGCTTTGTAACTGGAAAAAAAATATTAAAATGGAAAATTTGCCCAAAAAGTGAAATTTTTAAATTGTATCTCTAATTTCCATTAATTCTTGTGGAACACCTAAAGGGTTAACAACGTTTGTAAAATCAGTTTTGAATACCTTGAGGGGTGTAGTTTCTAGAATTGGGTCATTTTTGGGGTAGTTTCTATTATGTAAGCCTCGCAAAGTGACTTCAGACCTGAACTGGTCCCTAAAAAGTTGGTTTTTGAAAATTTCTGAGAAATTTCAAGATTTACTTCTAAACTTCTAAGCCTTGTAACATCCCCCAAAAATAAAATGTCATTCCTAAAATGATCCTAACATGAAGTAGACATATGGGGAATGTAAAGTAATAACTATTTTTGTAGGTATTACTATGTGTTATAGAAGTAGAGAAATTGAAACTTGGAAATTTGCACATTTTTCTACATTTTTGGCAAATTTGGTATTTTTTTTTATTAAAAAAAAATATTTTTTACTCCATTTTACCACTGTCATGAAGTAAAATATGTGACGAAAAAACTATCTCAGAATGGCCTGGATAAGTCAAAGCGTTTTAAAGTTATGACCACTTGAAGTGACACTGGTCAGATTTGCAAAAAATGGCCAAGTCCTTAAGGTTAAATAAGGCAGTGTCCTTAAGGAGTTAATTCTTTAAGATTCTCTCATCAGCTTTCTTCTTTGCAGTTTACAGCATTGTCATGCATCATGTTTGCCCAGGGTCATTACCTTTTTAAAAATGATATACTCTGTGAGCTTGAAGTTGGTTAGAAAACACTAGACCATGTTTTATATTTGATATAAGCTTCTATGCTTGAAATCCCAGCTATAGTGACAAGAAAGTACTGTAAAGCGGAGTTTCTGGTTCAGGGTATTGACGGGCTATCGTCAGGATAGGTCGTCGATATCAGATCCTGAGCTATGGACTCTTTATTGTTTACCTTGATCCATCTACCCACACGACATCTATTTAGCAGCAGCAGCAATGCAGAATATTGCAGCTTTTTCCCATTTACTTGAATAGGGAAAGATTGCAGTATGGTCCACCGCTGCTTCTAAGTGTAGGGCATGCAGGTAGATTGCCCCATGTAAGCAATGAAGAAGTCGTACTGCTCGCACAATGTCCACAACTACTTTAAACAGCTGACTGTTGGGAGTCCCAGAAGGCAGACCCCCACCAGTCTAATATTGAAGGCCATCAATATCCTGAACCTGTAAAACCCGGTGGCTCATCAGTAGTTAGCTTTCTTTAGTGCTTTGCAGCACTGTGGTTCTAGGTTCAAATCTGACCAAGAACATGGAGTTTGTATGTTCTCCCTATGAAGCCAATATTCATGGCGGCTCTAGATTGCTATTTCCGTAAAGTCTTTTCTGTCTTTCTGTCCTTTTCTCTTTTTGCAGTCTCCGATTTGTCTAATTTTTCCATGTTTTAGTTGACTTCTTCCTAATTCCTCTTTTGATGCAAATGATCTTAAAAAAATATACAATTTTTTTTTCAAGGTTTCAAATTGGTTTGCAAATGCAAGAAGACGCCTCAAAAACACTGTGAGACAACCAGATCTGAGCTGGGCTTTGAGGATAAAGCTGTATAACAAATATGTTCAAGGGAATGCTGAACGGCTAAGTGTCAGCAGCGAAGACTCCTGTTCAGAAGGTTTGTTCATGTCTTTTGATAATTCTGGTCAGACAGGAGGCATAGATTGACACGGTGATGTTGAGTCGTCTTTCTTGTCCATCTACAAAGGCCAATGACAATCATAGATTTCATCAGAAGACTCCACAAACCTTATTTATCAACACACTAGTGTTTGTAATTACCTGTGATCACTCTGAAGACCCAGTTGAATGCAATATTACATACCCCAAGCCCAATATGAATCTGAATAAGCTCCCTGTATTAGAACTATCACTCCCTAAATCGTATACAGTGAGACCTTTTTTAATACAATTTTGAGTGGTTGTCTCAGAGAGGTTTCATTGTATTAACTTATTCAGACATCCATCCATATCCATACTGAAGACTATGTCAATCTTACAGAAACTAAAACCTTTTAAAGTGGTATTTTGGGTATGTAAAGGTATCCCCTATACTATTAGATCAGTGGAGGTCGTATCACTGGGAACCCCACCATCATGATAACGGGGGCTCCGCACCCTGTGAAACCTCCAAAATGAACAGAGCTGCCAGTCAGTCATTTCTGTGGGAGTTCTGGAGATGGTAGAGTGCTGTGCTCTGCTATTTCCAGAACTTCCAGAAATAAGTTGAGTGGCTGTGCGCATGCCAGACTGGTCGCTCCATTCATTTTGGATGGCTCGACGGGTTGTGGGTTCTTGTGATCTGTGGGGGCCCAGTAGTAGGACCCTAATCATCTAATAATTATCCTCTATCCTGTGGACATTACAGAATATAAGCAAAAAATGTAAGCTTTTTAACGACTGGAAGACTGTACCACCAGAATTATTGTTGCAGTTCCTATAGATATTTGGCTACCTCCTGCTGACCAAACTTCACCTTTACATTGATTACTTTAAGAATAAAACCTGGTCCTAAAGAAGATTACTTGTCGTGATGTCTCTTAGGCTATGTTCACATGTGCGCCTTGGCTTCCATTCAAAACGGAAGCCATGACACAGTGTTGGATCCATCATAGAATGGATTTCAAAAGTGGCTGACGTCATTGACCTACATTGGAGTCTGTTGGAGCTCTGGCTGTGAAATCTGACAGAACTGTATACAAAAGCTTCAACTCATATGTGAGAACAACCTTATTCACACCTGCCAGACCTCCAGAGCATATCTGCCGCTGCTTCTGTATGGGTCCACAAGTTGCATTGCATGTTATTATAGAGTGAAAGGAGAAAAGTGTATCTCATTATGCTCAGGTAGACATCTTGCCAATTATTCTTGACTTTGGAGGAGTGACTAGAGGTTCTTGTAGGACTGAAGTTTTAGGGTTGTCATAAGCCTGATCTAAATTTATACAACACTGAATAGTTTCTTCAGTAAGGACATTCTTCAATGTTATTTATGTCTTGAGACAGAGCAGCGGTAACGTAAAGATGAGGAACCCTGTGTCCTATAAGAAAAAAGGAGCGATATCTGATCCTTTCCATGTGGGTTACGCAGAGGTAGCCTATATAGAGTATTTATATTTATGATGGACACTAGCCAGACTTTCTAAGAAAGGAAGGACTATTCCCGTGAAGAATAAGTTGCCAATCAGTATAAATAGAACTGTTCCACTGAGCCAACAGGGAATGTTTATTGGTACAGAAAGGAGTTTGTAACACAAGAATGCCGAGCAGAATGGCTTTAAAGGGCATGACCATACCTCAGATTGAAATACATGTGTTTATTACCTAGTCTGTACCTCATGGGCTCGTGACCCCTGTCTCCCCTTTCACACTAGTCTTAGGAAAACAAATCTGGATAGATTTATTCGGCATTACATGGCCCTTCGTTCAGTTGTTCATTGTTAGAGCAGTGCAAAGGAAAATAATCATAATGCGATATTAAAAAAGGATTCTACCAAAGCTTTAAGTGCATTTGTCATTTAGAATACAATAAAAAATAAAATCACAAAAATACAATTACTGCCTAAAAATTCAAAGTTAGCTTCCAAGATTTAAAGGGGTTCAATTAGGGTACATTCACACGACCGTGTGTAATCCTTTCCGTTTTGCGGTCCGCAAATAACGGAACTGTGTGTCTGCATTTTGCGGACAAATGACTTCCGTTTGTGTTCCATATGTCTTTCGTTTTTTTTTTTCGCAAAAAAAAGAAAAAAAAAAAAAGAGAAAAAAAAATTATTATTAAGGCCTTCAAAAATATGGAAACGGATACGCAAAAAACGGATGACATACAGAAACCATTCCATATGTCATCTGCAATTTGCGGATCCATTGACTTGAATGGGGCTGCGGACCGATCTGTGCGGACAATAGTAGGACAAGCTTCATGTTTTTGCGGACTAGAAATATGGAAACACGGATGCGGACAGCATACTGAACGTTGTCTGCACATTTCATTCACCCATAGAAATAAATGGATCAGCATCTATTCCACAAAATGCGGAACGGATCGGATGTGGAGATAAAATAATACGGTCGTGTGAATGTACCCTTAGGGCGAGAAAGTGAATTAAAAAGCACTCACCTAATCACCGCTACTCTTTTCCAGTGAAAAAGGTCCCATCCTCATTCCTTTTGGTCCCCTGTGAACCAGAAGTATGATGTCACATGTGTGGTCATGACGTGCACCACTGCAGTCATCGCAGGTCACCTGTTACTTGGAGACACAATGGCTTCAGTGGTTTACATGACCAGGGATGGGACATCATACTTCCACAAGGTACTATAAAGAGCATGGATGGGACCCTTGGCGCTAGAACAGAATGCCCGTGACTAGATTAGTGTATTTTTTTTCTTTATCTTAAACTCTTTCCTGGCCCTGATTAAATTTGCCAGCCCCCTTTAAGGAGCCCACATATAGCAAATTTACAAAAAAAAAAAAAAAAACGTATCCCAGCAATTCCTGCCTTAATCATATGTTTTCCTGTGTCCCCATTTTTTCCCCTTATATTGCAGAATTATATAAATATATATCGTCTGTATGTTTCCCAAAATATGTCATGTCTCCCATCCTTCTCCTCCTCACAATCTTGTGTCTGGCTGTAAGACAACTGGTTGCAACAGGAACATCCCCCTCTGTCTTTGCAGTAGGACACAAGGATAGTTAAGCCCCACACCAAGTTACACCCCACAGCTGTTCACAAGTAACAGATTAGCAGGAAAAGAACTGCTGGTACTCTACAGGATTCATTTTAGGAATGTGCACGTGCAATGAGGTATCTCCCAAGGAAGGGAACCATCTCGCTAGCACCACCTCTTCGAAGTGGCTCCATATGAGTCAAAATCAGACTTTTCAACAAGCCTTGGAATTTGACAAGGGAATATAGCCAAGCCAGATATCCATCCCTAGACAGCTGTTTTGAATTGAAGGCATCACATCCAGCCAGCCAGAATCCTACTCCCTACTGATGAGGGGCAAGCACCCAGAAACAGCTGTCTACAGATGCATATCTGGCTTGGCTATATTCCCTTGTCAAATTCTAAGGCTTGTTCTCCAAGAGGTGGCATTAGTGAGATGGTTCTCTTCCTTGGGATATACCTCTTTGCATATTTGTTTCCCATGGAGCATTACCTAAAAGATTCCATACCACGGAGTACTTCTAGTAAGTGTCCATACAGGACTGGTCTCTTTAAGGAGATTCAGAACCCTGCGTAAGGAATATGCACACAATCCTAAAGGTCGGCAAACAGCATGAGCAAGTTTATATAATTCATACCTAGAGATAAGCGAAGTATTGCAAAATTCTATTAGTGATGAATCATAGATTGAAGTTCTAGCGTGAAATCTTGTGGGGCCCATGATGACGTCGTTGGCCGGCTTGGTGATGTCCTATGTCACTGCGCACAAGATTTCGTGTGAGATCTTCAATCAAGATGGCGGCAGCCGGCATGTCGCAAGCAAATGGATATACACTATTTCAAGGAAAATCGATTTGCTACCATGAAGCATGAGGAAATTCGGCTTCGCGGCAAATCAAATTTTCCCTGAAATTTGGATCAAAGTCCACTTTGTGAACTTTGATTGGCTCAACACTATTTATATACTTTTTAATAATTTATTTTTAGGTTTATTTTAAATGTTCATATTTTAAGCATGGATATAAAACACATTACATTATTTTAAAAAAAAACAATACATTTTAAATACAAAGCTTTTAACATCAAAGCTACATGATATCTGCACAAAAATGTAAAGATGATGCAAAGAATACAGAGGCTAAAGTGCTCCCCTTCAAAATGTTCTCCTGCACAGTGGTCCTCCTGGCCACCATCTGTGCAGGGGACTGCAGCATGCCCCATTCGCTTGAGAGGCCAGGAGCAGCACTGTATAGGCAAAAAAGGTGAGCTGTGGTCCCAACAGTCTCAAGATCGGTGGGGATTCTGGCTGTCCAACCCTCACCGATCATAAAGTAATTCTAAAATTCACCTGAATGATTTAGCCCATGCCCTTCTGCAGTGTAAAACCTTAGATCATGTTTCTTTTTTTTATTGATTTTCAGATGGAGAAAATGTTCCCAGGAGTCATGCTAATGAAGAAGTATATGATAAACCCATCCACCATACTGTGATAAATACTGAGAACTCGGTCATCAAGTCAGGGATGAGGGCAGAAGCCAGTGCCAATGAAGACTACGTCTCCCCTCCAAAGTACAAAAGCAGTTTATTGCATCGTTATCTCAATGACTCCTTAAGACATGTCATGGCCACTAACTCAGTCATGAGAGAAAACACAAGGCAGAGAAACCACTCAGGATCATTCAGCTCAAACGAGTTTGAAGAAGAGCTTGTGTCCCCCTCTTCTTCAGAAACCGAAGGCAATTTTGTTTACCGTACAGGTGAGTGTGTCTACAGATGGGAATTCCCATGTCTTCATTTGTTTTAGCCTGAGTAGCAAATAATTTGACATTTTAAGGGGCCGTAGATAAGCAAGTTGCCGAGAGTATTTTGCAATGTTTCTGGGCAACAGATGTGAGGCTGGCACATTTTGGCAATATAAGTCTATGGGACACACCATCAAGAGATGTCAGTTCTTCAGTCAAGTGGCTTCCATCATCATCTACAAAGCCTTCTTTAACTAGTAAGTGTTAGGAGGTAGACTTACAATGGGCTCCATGTGTACCCTATCCTTGACAAGCATTATGAGTATTTACCAGGATCTGATTAACTGCTTTTTGATAGAACATAGACTGTAAACTGTTAACTGCCTGAATAAAGTACGTTAGAAACATCTTGATTAGGCCTCATGCACATGATCGTTGTTGTGTTCCGTTCCGCAAAACGTGGTTCCGTTGTTCCGTGATCCGTTTCCGTTTTTGTTTCCGTGTGTCTTCCTTTATTTTTGGAGGATCACCAGACATGAAGGAAAGTTAAAAAAAAGACGCGGACGCGGATGACAATCTTGTGTGCCTCCGCGTTTTTTCACGGACTCATTGACTTGAATGGGTCAGAGAACCGTTTTCCGTGAAAAAAATAGGACAGGTTATATTTTTTTGACGGACTGGAACCACGAATCACGGACGCAGTGACAAACGGTGGATTAGCCGAGTTTTCAACGGACCCATTGAAAGTCAATGGGTCCACAGAAAATCACGGAAAACTGAACAACGGACACGGAATCAAACAACAGTCGTGTGCATGAGGCCTTAGATATATTATTAAAAATAGGTTCTCCACCAAATCTAACAGTCAGGCTAGTGGTTTGAGCCGGAGCAGAGGGAATCTGTATAAATACTATCTCCTCAACTCACACCGCCACAAAAAACATCTCCCTATTTTGTAATGGGAGCTACATAAAGCCCATAGGATAAGTGAGGTAGTTTAGTCCTAGATCAGTCACTTTGTATGGTCTATCCCTACTCATCTATTAGCCCCGCTACATACACTGTAGCAAAGGACACGACCCCCGGTGATTTCTGAATGGACTGTAACTCAACTAAAACAGCGGCTCTGCAAATATCATTAGTCTATTAAAACTGAACATAAGTAGGTGCATTGTGTTGCTCGACGCTTTTCCCTGCCGATATTAATCGGTATTTCCTGAGGAGCAAAGAGTACCATACACAGTCTAGTTCAGATGTATTGCTACAACACTCTAGTGGTGAGTGTGTAGCGATAGCACCAGCCTATCTGTACTGTTCTTAGTACATTCAGTAACACACACGCTGCACGCCTCTGATAGCGTGCGTGCAGCACATTAGAGCTTCCGGCACTATGACGGCCCAAGATAAAAAGTAATTATTCCCAGAAAACCACTTTAAGGCGGCTAGTGTTAGCAGAAAGCAAACTAGGCCAAATACTAGGTAAGCCTCTTCTTAAAGGGTTCTCCGGGAATTAAGAAAATGAAAATACTTAAATATTATTTTATTATAAATATATTCTCAAATACCTTTCATTAGTTATAATGGCTTGTTTTGTCTGGGGAGCAATCATCAGGGAAAACAAAATGGCCGTTGTCCCATCAGTTCACACAAAACCTGTCCTGATCACACATGAGGACTTTACAACACTGAGGTAAAGAGCTGCCTCATCCTCCTCTCTACTTGTCAGGGATTATGATCCTGAATACAGGTGTCATGGAACCATGAACCAGACGTACAACAAGAGATAAGTGGAAATAAGAAGGCTTTATTGAAAATCAAGCTGTAAGCAAAAGTCCAAACGGATGGCTAAACCGAAGCAGGGTCTTGCGTAGACAGGGGTCAGGAACTAGAAGGGTAGTCAGACGAAGCCTGGATCAGGAACCAGCAGGGTAGTCAGACGAAGCCAGGATCAGGAACCAACGGGGTAGTCAGACGAGGCCAGGATCAGGAACCAGAAGCAGCAGCAGTCTTAGAAGCATGTGAACACAGGAGGACCAAGCAAGGAACTGAAGCCACAGACCTCCTATATATATGAGCTAGGCATCCAGCTCCTCCCAGTGGGAAGGAGAAGCCGCAGGGTGGGAGGCTACAAGAAACCCAGAAACCAAGATGGCCGCCAGCACATGTCAAACGAAGGAGAACAGTAAGAAGGTAAGACCATGACAACAGGTGATAAGAACTTTAGCTGAATCTCTGGGGAATTTAGTTCATGAGGAGACATGAGGTACAGAGAGGAAGGACAGGACAGACTGTGGTAATGTAGGGCTGTGGTAATGGAGACTGTAAACAAGCGCTGCTGCTCATTAGCCACACCTCACCCTCCTCTCATGTCTCCTCATCATCTCCATTCCCACAAAGATTCACCTGTATTCAGGATCATGATTCCTGACAAGCAGAGCAGAGAGGAGGATGAGACAGCTCTATGGCTCATTGAGGTGAAGTAACTTGTCATCCTGTGTGATTAGGACAGGTTTTGTGTGTACTGATAGGACGGCGGCCATTATTTCTCCTAATGATTGCTCGCTAGACAAAATGAACCATTCTAAGTAATAAAAGGTATTTGTGAATATATTTATTATTAAATAATATTTAATTATTTTCATTTTTTTCATTCCTGGAGAACCCCTGTAACTTGTCAAGCAGAGGATAGTGTAGAAAGAGGGCCCTTTATGACTCTGTTTCCCTGGGGCCCACATCTACTTGAAGATGGACCTCACAAAAGGCCAACATTTTTTGCATATTTATGTCTTGTATTGTTTCAAACAATGTATTTTCTGGAAGCTCTTCCAAATTCTTAAATTACGCCAATCACTGGTAAGGGTTTTAAACCACTGTGACATAGGTTATCATTTTAATTATTATTATTTTTTGTTTTAGTCGATATTCCGATAGAAATAAAAAATTTAGGTTGCTCGTAGTAAGTGATTCTAGTTGGATACAAGGGCTTTACTGATACATCCTGGAGAAGATGCCAGTCTAGAGTAGAAGCTTAAAGGGGTTGTCTCATTTCAGCAAATGGCATTTATCATGTAGACACAATTACTGCAAGGCACTTGCTAATGTATTATGATTGTCAATATTGCCTCCTTTACTGGCTGGATTCATTTTTCCATCACATTATACACACATCATGTACAGGCGTTTCGTCCACAGCACATATACGAGGTGGCCGAGATGGGAGCTGCTGTGGACTCGTGTCTATGCGTGCTCCCACGGTCCCGGCCACCAGAGACGCTACCACTTTTTCCTATAGTTTGCAAGCCTGACCACCGCTGCTGGATTACAGGGTGGTTCTAACCATGGAAACGGGCAGTGTATAATGTGATGGAAAAATTCATCAAGACAGCAAAGGAGACAATATGGACAATCACAATACATTAGTAAGTGGCTTCTATTAACTTTCTCTACATGATAAATGTCATATGCTGAAGTGAGACAACCCCTTTAACTCCCTAATTTTGCTGTTCCCGAGCTTGCACATAATATCATAGGTGTGGCTGGTAAGGCACCAAGTGAGGCCAGCGACTTCTTGTAGAAATAAATTCATCTGGGACTTGTTACTACAGTCTGGAGTCTGGACAGTGAGCTCACAGGAATGATGTACAAGAACACTATTGAAGAACACATCTGATTTGCAAACTGGTTGGCGTTATGGCAGCCCTAATTTCTAAGATCATTATCACCCAGCGGAAAGTTCCACCTTTCGCCTCTTCCCTGCCTTGCAAACACAATTTTACGATCTGTTGAAACCGGCCTTAGCCACATAGAAGGAAATTTACTAATGCGGTGCTGGAAATAAACCTACAGACAAAGGTGACAGATTTGACACTGCTTTTATAGTGATGTGTAAGGAATGAATATAGGAGTGTTTCTCTAATGAAGAGTAAAATGCAGCCGTGTTATCTCATAATTATCTTTATTCTACTTATTGAACACTACTAGTGGCTGTATCTACAGTACTTACCCTACACTTGTATTTCCTGCTTGTATCCATCAATAGAAGGGACTTGCTGAAGACAGATGTCTGCAGATTTCTTGTTAGTGACCAGTTAAACTCCCCCTAGAGATGGAAGCAGCCCAGCAGGAGATATGGAGTTTTGTAAAGGAAAAGCGGAGTTTTGACCCTTTTAATACAAATCAACAAATATATTAGACCAATTTTATGAAAAATTATTCATTTTAGCAGGGACTTTGAGGATGGATTTATCCAGCCTAATAATAAGCTCCTTAGCTCCTACTAGCGTTGGTAACAGTTAACCATATACAGGTGAAACTCGAAAAATTTGAATATCGTGCAAGGTTAATTTATTTCAGTAATGCAACTTAAAAGGTGAAACTATTATATGAGAAAGACTCATTACAGGCAAAGCGAGATATTTCAAGCCTTTATTTGGTATAATTTGGATGATTATGGCTTACAGCTTATGAAATCCTCAAAGTCACAATTTTGAGGAACCCTTTCCTCAGGGGGTATGGATTAATTAGATGACTAGAATGTGACACTTTGAGCCTAGAATATTCAACCTTTTCACAAAATTCTAATTTTAAGCTGCATTAATGCAATTCCTTTTACTTTCTTTCATTAATTTGCTCTCTAAATGCAAAATGATACAACTTTCTAAATGGTCTTCATTAGACATGTCTGACTAATTTGCTGTTGTAGAGTATATGTAAGTCCTTGACATAGTCGCTGGTTCTGCAGAATCTGACATCAATCTGTCAGGGCACTGCTCCTGTTACTGGGGGTTCTCTGTGTTTCCCCCCTCTCTTCTGTCAGCGTTAGAGATAGAAGTAGGAGGTTGTACAAGAAGATTTATCTGGAAAGGGGGAGAGGATCCAAGGAGGGCAGCTCTCACACACACACTGTAGATAGAGAGGAAAACACACACTAGGCAGATTTCAGGAGAATGGCAGAAGCATCATTGACACCCAGATCCAGCATGTACTATACTGCTGGGGAGAACACACAACATTAGCATATTAGAAACTAGGAGTTGGTTGCAAACTGAATATCAGAGAACAACATTGGGTATAATTTGCCTGTATGGTTTTGATATAATATGATGGTATGCAGTGAGATGTAGTAGACAGTAGTCCTAATTAGTGCATAAGGAACAGAGCAGAATGCACAAGGTGTATATACAGGTACGTAATTAGAATGGGATTGCCTGGTATGATTGTTGGGACAAGTGCAGTGACTTGCCAAATAATTCAGTGGAACCCGGAAAGAGCATGTCTTCTGATTTGAATTTATGAACTCATTCTTTACCAGTCAATTCCCTACCATCACAGTTAGGAGTTTTTGAGAAGATGAGTTTCCCCACAATGGACATTTCTCACCTATTTGATAATAAATTTATGATCGAAGAGGGGGTGGACCACAATGGCACTGAAGGGGTTAACTCCCGCTTGCTCTTTGTGAAGGTGCCATGCTGCTTGGTGGGTATTAGCCCTGTTATGTATTTTGTGTTGTGTGTCCCACCCCTTGCCTGTGCAATATGTTTTTGAAGATCTACCAGGGCACTCTGGTCTGCCTGACCCTGTAACAAGCCATATTCGTTTGTCTGTCTCTGTACCCAGTGTCTCAGTTATCTCACCTAATCTGCGCCTGTGACCCTGATCTGTTCATCTGCCTGTTGCTTGTTTTCTGACCTACAGTAGTTCTGTTTCTTCTAGGTCTGTTCCTTGGACTTGCATGTACTTTGTCTGCCTGACAGCCTGGTTCTGTCTGTGGGCAATGCCTGTTCCTCTGGCGTTTTGCATCGGTGTCTCTGACCTCTGTGGGTCAGCTACCAAATACGCCAGCACTATTCCAAGAGGTAGCAGCCTGGTGCCTCCCCTGCAGTGAAGGCCAGATCTCTGTATAGGGGTGAAAGGGTGAAAACAAGGGAACCACTAGGAAAACGCCCTCAGAAATAGCCCAAAGTCAAACTGGTTAGTTGGCACAGTGGGTCCTCAACCATTGTCTGTAACGTTGTTTTGTAAAACTACAATGTATAGCTGACTGTATCTTTCCCTGGCAGAATTCATTGTTTCCTTCTGTCTCGGGATCTATGATGAGATATGAATGAGGAATTTATATATAGAGTTGTAATTTGTATATAGAGCTGTAATATGTCTTGATGCTGTTGAATCCCAATCTAAATTACAAGATTTAGGTAGACATCCTTATTCTGCTCCTATTATCGTTGATGTTTTAGCATTTCTTTTTTTTTTCTTATGCTGTAAATAGATGTAATTCATTTTTTTGGGTAGTGCACAGCGGTTGTACATATTATTTAGTGATGAAATAACACATGGCAGTATGGGTAGCAATGTTTGGTAAAGCCCTTTCTCGGAATGACAAAGTCAAGCCAACGCATTCCTGTGGAAGGACGCTGCTTCCTGCAAGCGGGAAATTGCATCTCTTTGCTTTACTGTATAAAGTACATTTACTTAACAAAATAGTATACTATTTCTGTTTCTCCCCATCACAGAGATGCGGTTATGTAATGTTCCTTGTTATAGTGGAGGGATGAACGACAGAAACACTCAGAGCAATGCTTTTTTATATTTATGTAGTTTAAGGAACAGCATCAACACTGTCTAGAAATGTCATTAATTTATGTAGGTAGCTAGATAGAAGTTCTTCTTGATGAAATAGGTGATTGTGATACCGAATTGTGATACTTCTTTGCCCAGATTTGTTACGTTTTTGTGTCATATCTGAAAGTATATAGGTTTATTAACTCCATGCACATTTCTTTTCCCCTGCACTTAGCTCAACACATTTTGTACTCATAAAATTGACCATGCTAGTATGATGTCTATTTGTCCGACAGATTTATTAATTTTTATCCATTTTGCTTTGGTATAAAAATGTGCCTAATTGTTTTTGCAAGTTATATGTGATAATGGGTCATTTTTAAGTACCATTGTTTAAAAGTTATGTACACCTTTGGAGGAAATTTTTACCATTGCATTGTACTCCTTTTGAGATAAAAATTATTTAAATCGGTCTTTATTGAAAGTTTTGAGCTCTTTTCTCTGTACAGCCTTGAGATTCTCTAATAGCACGCTGTATGTTTTTACTCTGTTGCATCAGGCAGTTCTGCTGATGGCTCCTTATCTCTGATCTCTGACCTCCTAAATACTCATTATAGCTCAGTTCTTATTTTACTGGTAAGAATGTGGCTTAATTAAGTGTTTATGACCTTTTAGTAATTTTAAGATAAGCATTAAATGACCGGCACAATGTGAAAGTAGCATTCACACAGATAGACAGTTAACCCTATGTGACAGAATGGCTGAATATTTTTTTTTAATAAAGACCAACTGAAAAAAAATATTTTCAGCCCAAAATAAGTAAAATGCAATCATAAAAAAAATTGCCCTCGAAGGTGTACATAGCGTTTAAATCTTTCCCACCCTGGGAGCATCTTAGTTGTCATATGTATAGACAGCAGGAAATAATGTACGGTTGTCACATTTCCTGGCGTGGAAAACAATTGGTTTGAGTTGACAGTAACCACCACAAATTGTTATAATGTAGAAACCATACTGTAACATAAATATAGAAGGTCTAGATTTTGCTTTTGATAGAGAAGACATACAGACTGTGTGAAGCCAATTTTACATTTGTGACTTGAGTTTGCGTCTGTAAATGCACCCTAAACTGCCGTATATCCTGTGACACTGCCTATTGGCGTCACAGCACAAACTAAAATTACCCCATAAAATGTAAACTTTATTAGTATTAATTAAAAAAAAATGAACCCTAGTAAAAAACCCTACTGTGTCCCTACTCTTGCCCTGCCTGAGAGTGGATCTGCTGTCCTGACAAGGGCGATCCCACTGTCTTTTAGCTTTCCAAATATTACCCTGATACCACTGGGGCCCAAGAAGGCAGGAGATTGCCAGAAGTAGATTCAGGGAATGTCACAAATGTTCCACCAGTCGTGTCCCGTGCTATATACATATTGTATTTTAGTCAGTCACTGGTACGTCGGTAGGCAATATTCATACGGTATCGTAGGGAACCACAGGGAAAAGACACTGCCTTTTGGCAGATACATAACTTGAAGCTCTTTGGCTCCCATGCAAAATCTGTATCAGATTCCCTTCCATTTATAATACATTTTTTATTTTTTTTAAATGGCAGAGGAGACTTTGAGCCCTCTCAGTCACCAGGGCCCAGGTGACACTGGTGCCTCTGCAGTCCCTATAGCTACTCTACTGCCCATCGAACTTATAACCAGGCTATTCTGAAACTCTGAATTTAGGTTTTAAGATGCAAACGCAATGACCTTCTAACCCACAGTATCTGTTCTCCAGGGTAAACTGTTTTCTTTCCTCTCCAGGAATAAGAAACAGTTAATTATGTTTAGAAAAGATCCATCTGAAATAGAGATCTCCAAAGAATAAAATGCATGAAGTAAAAATATGATTTTTTTGGGACATTACATTTGCTTTCTTTGCCCAGAAAATCCTTGGTAATAACACAACCACTGTCTTAATCAATTACTTATGACATCACTCAGCCCGGTTGTAACTTCATAGGGTTTCACTTTTTAGTGAGAACCAGAAGTTGTCTTTCCAAAGCAACGTTTCTTTTTAGGTCGTAGATTGCTTTTGGTATTTACGAGTTTTGTGGTGGCAGGAATGGGATTTTAGTCGCTGTATTTCTTGTCATATGTTGTGAAAAATTAGAGTTTGGATACAGTTTTTCCCTGCAGGGATTGTATATCTCTTTTTGCTACGTTTTCACCTTTTTTTTTTTTTCAAGTAATTTATCTTGTCTATGGCAAGAATGCTGGATTTTTTTTTTTCCGCCTGCCATGGGTGAAATCCACTGGCTGGAATACATTGACTGTCTACTGATGGATTTACAGGGACTCTGTGGGAGATTCAAAATGTTCCATATCCCTGGATTTGTATTATTAGGCTGTTTTTCTTTTTTTGTTACTAAAGTGAACAACCCTAATAATGACTTTATATAATGCAATTGTGGTGGGAATCGGGATGTAGGATACCATGATGTCCATGTAGATGAATGGTGCTCTAATAGGCACAGAGACAGCCAGAATCCGCTAAATCAAGCTGCTTGTTAGTGACTCTGCTCCTGCTCATTTGAGGGTCCAGGAGAACCCCCTCTATAGCCTCTGTATGCTCTATCAGAGGACGTTAGTGGGCTACCCCTTTAATGTTTGACAGTGACACAAACGTCTGAGGCCTAATAGTATAGAGTCTACTGGATAGCTTCATCATCATAGTCAGCGCTAAGAAAAAAAACCTTGTTAACCTATTAATTAAAGCTTTAGATCCGTTTTAAACTTTAAAATGGTTCTCTAGGAATACAGATTTTTCAGCAAGTGCCCCCGGCCGGCCTTCATAAACAGGAGATTCGTACTTACCTGCTCCCCGGAGCCCCAGTCCTTCACTATGTTCATGTTCCAGTCCTCAGCTTGTTTTCTTCTGACGCTGGGCATGGACATGGTCACATTGCTCTCCTGCAGCCATTGATTGGCTTCAGTAGTGACGTACCCAGAAGAAGCACGTGACCTCTGAAGCCAGTCATTGGCTGCAGCGGAGCATGTGACCATCCCCACAGAGCGCCGGAAGAAATCAAGCTAGAGACCGGAGCATGGACGTGGTGGAGTGCAGGTAAGTATGAATCTTCTGTTTACAGAAGCAGGCGGGGGTGCTTGCTGAAAAATCTGTATTCCTATAAAACCTCTTTAAGGCTTTGTATGCAAATATGTCGCGCCAGATCCATTGTGCAAGAGACCCCACTGTAAACAGTGGCGATCCAAATTGTCAGTTTGCCTGGTAAAATAGCATTGCATACAAATATGAACATAACCGTAAAGACTATTGAGCTTATGCTTTTAGCTCCTATACAAATAATATTTGTTGTTTTTTAGAAATATTGGGCTTTTAACCGCTTAGTGACCAGCCTGTTTTGGGCCTTACTGACCATTGTTTTTAAAAAAAATGTCATAGTCGCCTTCCAAGAGCCATAACTTTATTTATTTTTTTTCGTCTGTGTAGCCATATGAGGGCTTGTTTTTTGTGGGACAAGTTGTAGTTTTTAATGGTGCCATTTTTGGGCAGGCAAAACTTTCTGTTTAACTTGTATTAACTCTTTCTGGGAGGGAGATGGGAAAAAACATTAATACTGCCACTGAGTTTTCACGCTATAAAATTTTTGTCGTACACTTTTTGGCATGAATAACATTATAACTTTATTTTTTGGGTCAGTCTGATTACAGCGATACCAAATACATATAGTTTTCTTTAAGTTTTACTACTTTTCTACAATAAAACCCCTTTTTAAAAAAAAAATGAAAATCTTATTGCATCACCGCATCCCAAGACCCATAACTTTTTTTATTTTTATTTCTATGAAACTGTGTGAGGGCTTGATTTTTGTGGGACAACTTGTTTTCATTGGTATCATTTTGGGGGTAAGAAACACTTTTTGATAGTCAATTCTGGCATTTTTTTTTTCGTAGTTTTTTTTACGTCGTTCATCATAGGGGATAATATACATTATATTTGTGTAATGTGGGATCATTACGGATGTGGCGATACCAAACATATGGGGGAGATTTTATTTTTGCAATTTTTGAAAAGCGTTTTTTCAGTGGGAAAGTTCAAATTCTGGTATCAGAAAAACCCCGCCCTCAACCAGTTTCCATTACACAGCTCTACAAATGGCAGTTAAGTTGACTTTGCAGCCGTAGAGATTTATAACTGGCCGCACAGTCTACACAACTTCATCTTAAAACATGGCACCTCTTTATGCTCTATTAACTTTGCCATCGCAAAATGCTAAACACTGGCCCCGTTGAACACTCAGTTACTTGTGCATGTACCTCCGCTTCTAAGAAATGTTTGCTCTGGAAGGTTTGTGGATTTTTCTCTATAAATGACATGGTTACTGCATGTTAAGCAGACATTTAAGGGGGCATAACCCACGTAATAAATTCTGGGCATTTCATGTTAGGAGTAATAATATTTCTATATTGTAGAATCATTCAGACCAGGGACACCTTGTTTTTTTTTCATTACTAAAAGCTTATAACCCATGAACATTTGCATTAAAAAGGGGTTAAATCCATTTCATATTTCAGTAGTTCAAAGTTTGGAGGCCCAAAAGTGCTATAATTTGATATAATTATAATGCTGAATTCTCTGAGGTCCAGTATGCTTGCCTTGGAGAAACGATGTGTTATATGTTCCAGGCAATTATTATAAGAAATTTATAGATTGGATTATACAGAGTCTAAAACAATCGTTGGAAATAGCTCAGTGGAAGGTCAGGATTAAATAAATATACACGGAATAGCTATTCATGTAGGTTTGTAATGTAATTTCTACAATCTGTTATAATTCACACCAGTTAAATATTACACTTAAAGGGGTTGTCCCATCTTGGACACTATGGGCATATTGCTAGAATATGCCCCCAATGTGTGATAGGTGCAGGTCCCACTTCTGGGACACACACCTATCCTTAGAAACGGAGCCCGCAAATTTCAAGAGGCTCGGAGGCTGATTCCTGTACAGGGATGGAAGACCGGGCGGGATCTTACGCCAGGAGTGCATTCACTCCTTCAGAATGGGCACGGCTGGGCACCAGATACATTAGGAACAGCCCCTTGGTCTTTTTTTAGAGGAAATTTGCATACTGGTAAGGGTGGGTTCACACTAGCGTTAGGGATTCCGTTATGGCTTTCCGTTATAACGGAACATAGCGGAATCCATAAGACGGAAGGGCGGATCCGTTTTGCTGCCCGTAGACTTGCATTATGACGGAATGCAAAACAGACGCCTTTAAAAGGCATTCCGTTTTTCTCCGTCCTAATAGAAGTCTATGGGAAAACATAACGGATCCATCTGGTTCCTGTTATGCAAGATGGAAAACAAAGTCCTGTCGACAGGACTGTGACAGGACTTTGTTTTCCGCCGACAGGACTTTGTTTTCCGTCTTGCATAATGGGACCCAGACAGATCCGTTATGTTTTCCCATAGACTTCTATTAGGACGGAGCAAAACGGAATGCCTCTTAAAGGCTTCCGTTTTGCATTCCATCCTATGAATTCCGTTATGTTCCGTTATAACCCTGTTATAACGGAAAGCCATAACGGAATCCCTAACGCTTGTGTGAACCTAACCTTAAATTGATTTTCTGAATAAGCTAAAGCATACATATTTATGGCAATGGTATATTGCGGACCTGCTATAGGAGATCTGGCACACCCTATAAATGGTTCTGTATGCTCAGGTTACAGAATACCTTTAACCTAGTTGGATCATAGACCATACAAAGTTGAGTCCTGAGCACCCTATACTACCGCTACGACTTTGGCTATGCTAAAATGTTTTAAGAGGAACCTGATTCATTCTGCTCTTATGATGGACAGCATAAAATGTGGACAGGCTCCCTCATTACATTGAACTATGTTTTATTTTGACATGCTACATGATTGGAGAAGTGTCTGCTGAGGGCTCCGCTCTGGTTTCCCCCACTTGACCCAGCCTGATTGACAGGTCTCTGCCTATTTGGTGAATAGAGAAAAAAGGAGGGTCCAGCACCAACAAAAGAAAATCCAGAAATGTATTGGCCAGTTTAAAATCAAGGCAAAAAAGGAATCTTCCATCGTTAATCCAAAATATAGAAAACACAGAGATGAAAGCAGAAAAAACGCATTGGTCGACGCGTATCTGACCCCAACTTGGTACTTACTCATAACCTGATGCTACTTTAACAGGCAGAAGTTGGTAAGCCTATGGGTGCACAGGCACCACCTATGATTTGCATATAGCAAGCATTTAAAAAAACTTGATAATAAAAGCAACAAAAAACACATGAATTAGCAGTCTACATCAATAATATAATATCCAATCTGGACCTGCCTACAAGAGTTTAAACCATGGCGATGAACAGTATTTAACAGAAATATCAACTTCAATCTGAATTTCAGGATAAACTCGATTCTCCCTGAAGCCGAATTTCCTCGTGCTTCGTGGTAACGAATCGATTTAACCTAAAATAGTGTAAAAAAAAAACAGGCCGCCGCTGCCATTTTGCTTGAAGATCTTGCATGAAATCCTGTGCGCAATGACTTATGACGTCACCATTCTGGCCGGCGTGAGGACATCATCACATGCCGTGGCAGATGTCGCACCAGATCTTCAATCAAGAAGGTGGCCTGTGGCAAGCAAATGGTAGAGGTAAGTATGATTTAAAAAAAATTTAAAATTTTTTATGCTCTGTTATTTCTATCAGATGCACAATTGCCACTCCCTGTCATTGCACCCACTATTTACAAAGAAATTCGCTTTTGCAAATGACTTCATCACAAAGCAATTTTTTTTGTAATTCGGCGAAGCAGCTGAATAGAATTTTTGAGTACTTTGCTCATCTCTAAATGAGACTCGCGGTTCAATTACACCCGTCTCCTGTCACCACCACTTACTGGCAATTTACCCTTTCAATGCCAAAAAATCTAGAAATGTAAAAATCTAAAAAATTTATTTGAAAAAAAATTAAAATGTTTAGGTGCATTCGAGAGATTAATCGTATCTGGATTAGTGGCATCTCTGATCCCTTCTTTAAAGGTGTTTTCCAATCTGAGACAATAGGGGCATATCGCTAGGATATGCCCCCATTTTATGATAGTTGTGGGTGGTGGCTGGATTACCCCGGTGTCCTGGAGTCTGGCCACCACCAAGCGCTCTCCCCATACAAGTGAATAGGAGCGCACCGCACTTGCGTGACCAGCCCTCCAATTCATTTCTATGGGGCTGACGGAATTAGCCAAGCCAGCGCTCGGCTATTTTTGCCGGCCCCATAGAAATGAATGGAGGGCGTTCTCGATGTAGGTGTGGGTCCCAGAGGTGGAACCTTCACCTATAAGAGAATGGGGGCATATCGTAGCGATATGCCCCTATTGTCTGAGATGGGAACAACACTTTAAATTTTCGAATAGTGCAACCCACATAGGCAATCTGGCATGCAGTGCAGTATATCTGATATACAACATGTGTAGTAACACAATTAATGACTTTTTTAATGACATTTAAAAAAAAATCGAATACATCAGTGTGATCTTTCTATTATGAGATTTTTCGGCACTGTAAGGGTAAAGCACCCTGTACGTGCTGGTGACTGGAGACGCCTGTTATTGAACCGCGAGTCTCATTGGATATTTCTATTAAATAATGCTGATCCCGACGGTTTAAACTCTCCCTCAGATTTGATATTATATTATTGATATAGACTGCTAATTCACGTGTCTATCGTTTTTTATGTTATTATGTTTTTAAATACTTGTTTTACGCAAGTCATAGGTGGTGCCTATACACCTACGGGCATATACATTTCCAACTGTTAATCTAGCATCAGGTTATGAGCCCAGGTAGGGTCAGAAACACCCCAACCGATGCATTTTTTTCTTCTGTGTTTTCTATATTTTGGATTAACTAGGGAAGAATCTTTTTGTATTGAATTTAAACTTCAGGATTTTATTTTATTTGTGCTGGACCCTCCTTTTTCGCTGTTCAGTCTGTTTGCTGATGTGCTGAGCTGATTGAACATTCATTTGTCTCTCCCTACTTGCCTATAGGGAGAGAACTTTAAAAACAAGGCGAGCCGAGCGGGTACAAGCCAGAGGGGGGCGGCCGGCAGACTCTTCTCCTGGCTTTTTAAAACTATATTTTCCATGCAGTAGTTCATGGAAATGGGGGAGCCTGTTGGCATTTGATGCTGCTCATGGTTAGGGCAGCGTGACTCTGCTGACAGGTTCCCTTTAACACGCATTCATTATGAGACTGATGGCTGCTGTGGGATATCGAATCCCAACCCACAATGCTAATTTTTTCCAACTTTTAATTGAAATTGGTTGTTGTGGGAAGGACAAATACTCTACAATGTCAGATCTGCTGTTCGCTCAGCCACTTTCTTTTTTCGGGTGTATGCATAATCAGCCGGGGTGTATAATAGCTTAGTCCTTTCTGACAAGCAATTCATTATAGTTGACCCTTTGCATAACTAAGGCTACTTTCACATCAGCATTTTTACTTTCTGCTATTGAGATCCGTCATAGGATCTCAAAAGCGGAGGAAAACGCTTCAGTTTTGTCCCCAATCATTGTCAGTGGGGACAAAACAGAATGTAACGGAGCGCACTAGAATGCGTTCTGTTCCGTTGCGTTCCCATGGGAGATGGATTCGTCATGAAACACAATGCAAGTCAATGGTGACGAATCAGTTTTTTCGAACACGAAAAAAAACTGGATTCAGCTCCCATTGACTTACAATGGATTTAGTGACTGATCCGTCTTGTTCATTTGCGATATAATACAACTGGATCCGTTCTGAATGGATGCAGACGATTGTATTATATGGCTACTTTCACACCATTTTTTTTTTTTGCTGGATCTGTCCTAGATCAGCAAAAACGCTTCCGTCATAATAATACAACTGTCTGCATCCGTTCTGAACGGAACCGGTTGTATTATCTCTAAAATAGCCAAGCCGGACCCGTCTCTAAAACCATTGTAAGTCAATGGGGGATGGATCCATTTTCTTTTGTGTCCCCATTGATTTACATTTTGTGTCAGGACTGATCCGTCTTGCTCCGCACCACATCGCTGACAGAAAAACGCTGCTTTCAGCGTTATTCTGTCCGCGATGGGGATGCAGCCAAACGAGACGGAATGCATTCTGGTACATTCCGTTTAGTTCAGTTTTGTCCCAATTGACAGTGAATGGGGTCAAAACGGAAGCAGTCCCCCCCCCCCCCCCCGTACTGAGATCCTATGACGGATCTCAATAGCGGAAAGTGAAAGCGCAGATGTGAAAGTAGCCTATATTGGATGCGTTTCTGCTGAACCCATGAAGGATCCAGCACAAACGCAGATGTGAAAGTAGCTTAAGATGCAGCCATAAGAAACAAAGTTCTGCAAGTTTACCTGTGAAGTGGTAATGTTGTACTGTTTGTCCATGGCTGCCTTGAGTATAAGTGTGGTCGACTTGGTTGCGGGTCCAGGTCTTTGATCTTTTGAGAACACAGTAATTCCACAGCACACAATGAAACTAAACAAATGTGATTTGTTGTATCAAACGTTCAAGCCAGACATGTATTCTAGCAATGAAAAATTCTCAACATTAACAATCTGATGTATTAGGAGACTTTTCTAAACAATCGAAGGATGTGTGGAATGTCCGAGGGACATCACAAGCATGTTAAATGTTACAACAAGGCTCTTGACAGAAGCTCATAAGCAAATCCGTCTCCACCTGTTCCAAACCCATAAGATGGAGAACTCGGTCAAATTAGTTTAGAATGGCTAAATGAAAACATAGATCCCAGGCAGTTCTGGGAAGGTGCACTGTTCCAGACTGAGATTGTCTTTGGCACTGCACTATGGGTGGAATGGATAGTGTGGTTTGGATGTGGGTGCAGAAGTGGATGTGCTGTATTTGGATTTGTGAGTGTGACTAAAACCAAAAAAAAGAGGGGAGAAATGGATCCAACAACGGGTGGAGGCAGAACAGACCCTGGAATGAGATCAGCTAAAATAAATATAGCTATAGAAGGTAAAGTGTATTTGCATTCCCCCAAGGAAACATGTATTTTCAAAGTCTTGAAACATAATGATTACATAAAAGCCATTTAGATATGTTGTTACAGGGTGTTTATGAGTATTGAGTGCACCAAGGGAAAATGGATATTGTCTGCATGCAGGGTTTCTAAAAAATGATCACATGGGGTTTATAGAAAAGCTTCTAACAATAGTACTTCAAGATGTAAGACTTATTCTGGAGTTTATCGTTAAGGGACATGTAATGGGTTCCTCAAAGTTAGTGCTTATTTTCATGGCCACATTGTGCTCTCCTACCATCTACTGCCTAATCAACAACCTGGAGAAGTCGCGTATCTCCATCCTCCTGCTGGGTACAGCACCACACAGCGAACATATGGATCACACTTTTCCACCAGGAAAAGTTGGGCATTTCTGGTTGAAAGTATATTATGTTGATAAGGCTCATCCACGTGACCGTATGTCCGCAAAACACGGATCTGCAAAAAAAGGGATGAGCCTGGAGGTTATCAACAAGCTGACTGACAGATCTAAATTTACTTAAAGGGGTTTTCTGGGTTCAGAGCTGAACCCAGACATGCCTCCATTTTCACCCCGGCAGCCCCCCCTGACTTGAGCATCGTAGCAGTTCATGCTCCGATGCTCTACTTAGCCCTGCGCTAAATTGCGCAGGGCAAAGGCATTTTTCGGAGTTCCGGGACGTACCGGGGCTCTCCATGAGGCTGACAGGAAGCCCGGTGATGTCACAGATGGGCGGGATTTAGCGCTGCCCTAGCCAGTAAAACGGCTAGGGCAGCGCTAAAGCCCGCCCATCAGAGCCGGTGACATCACCGAACACACTGCCTTTCCGCCCGGCAGTATGTTATGATAAACAAAAGAGCCTGTGCCGTGCGCGATTTAGCGCAGGGCAAGGGAGCGCATCAGAGCATGAGCTGCTCCGATGCTAGCCTCAGGGGGGCTTCCTGGGTGAAAGCAAGGGTATGTCCGGGTTCAGCTCTGAACCTGGACAACCCCTTTAATAATTATGTACCGGTAATTATATTACTATATCTTATTGGTGCTTGGAGATGTGAGTCTAGTGCTAAAAGTCACCTATGATCCATTGCACATTTTTTTGGCAAATTAATTATTGTCCTTGTAAAACCCCTGCCTTTAGGGTGCATGGAATGCCGACCGCAGTGGCAAACACATGGGGCACCAGGAGCTCTGCACAGGATCTGTCGTCTTCTTTTGTGAACCTCTAGAGATATACTATGGTAACTGGTAGTAGTCATTGCTTGTGACTACCTGACTATTTGTTACAGTGCATTATTGTCATGTATTTTTCGTTTCATTTGGCTGACCATTTGATATTCAGTTAGTGGATGACTTTATCGTGTACCAATAAAAGTTGTCTTTTATGCTTTTATGTGTGCATATGTTCTGGCAGGTGATTATCTTCTGTGGGAACAAAGAATCGCCTTATCTTGCATGACATGACGTTCCTTTCTTTCCCCCGGACTTCAGTAGAACAAAATCGCATTCTTCCTGTTTGTAATTGAAGAAAAATAATTCTCAGGATTATATTTAAAACTATATGAATGAACATTTCCATAGGTTTTACATGTTTATTCTAGTTTTTCTAATATATAACAAAATACCACTTTTTGGAATTTCAGCTTACAATTATTTTTTGGTAAATTGACACAAAGTGAAATCTGTGAAGGGTTATCTATAGGGATGAGCGAACTCGAACTGTATAGTTCGGGTTCGTACCGAATTTTGGGGTGTCCGTGACACGGACCCGAACCCGGACATTTTCGTAAAAGTCCGGGTTCGGGTTCGGTGTTCGTCGCTTTCTTCGCGCTTTTGTGACGCTTTCTTGGCGCTTTTTGAAAGGCTGCAAAGCAGCCAATCAACAAGCGTCATACTACTTGCCCCAAGAGGCCATCACAGCCATGCCTACTATTGGCATGGCTGTGATTGGCCAGAGCACCATGTGACCCAGCCTCTATTTAAGCTGGAGTCACATAGCGCCGCCCGTCACTCTGCTCTGATTAGCGTAGGGAGAGGTTGCGGCTGCGACAGTAGGGCGAGATTAGGCAGATTAACTCCTCCAAAGGACTTGATTAACTGATCGATCTGCAGCTGTGGATCATTGAGCTGCTGATCCTCAATTGCTCACTGTTTTTAGGCTGCCCAGACCGTTTGTCAGTCACATTTTTCTGGGGTGATCGGCGGCCATTTTGTGTCTTGTGGTGCGCCAGCACAAGCTGCGACCAAGTGCATTTAACCCTCAATGGTGTGGTTGTTTTTTGGCTAAAGCCTACATCAGGGTGAAGCTGTCACACCAAGTGCATTTAACCAGCAATAGTCTGTTCATTTTTTGGCCATATACAAAATCAGGGGCAAGCTGCGCCTGTCACCAAGTGCATTTAACCCTCAATGGTGTGGTTGTTTTTTGGCTAAAGCCTACATCAGGGTGAAGCTGTCACACCAAGTGCATTTAACCAGCAATAGTCTGTTCATTTTTTGGCCATATACTAAATCAGGGGCAAGCTGCGCCTGTCACCAAGTGCATTTAACCCTCAATGGTGTGGTTGTTTTTTGGCTAAAGCCTACATCAGGGTGAAGCTGTCACACCAAGTGCATTTAACCAGCAATAGTCTGTTTATTTTTTGGCCATATCCCAGTCTAATTCTGTCACTAAATCCATACCGGTCACCCAGCGCCTAAATACTAGGCCTCAAATTTATATCCCGCTAAATCTGTCCTTAGTGCTGTAGCTGGGCGAGTTATTTAGTGTCCGTTCAAGCACATTTCTTGTTCTGGGTTGAAATACAATTCCCAATTTAGCAATTTCATAATTTAGTGGTTTCTGCTATATCAGAGCTATTTGAAATCTATCCCTAAAAGGGTATATAATATTCAAGGTGCACATTGGGTCATTCAGAATAACTTCACACACACCCGCTACTGTGTATTTCCAAGTCTAATTCTGGCACTAAACCCATACCTGTCACCCAGCGCCTAAATACTAGGCCTCAAATTTATATCCAGCTAAATCTGTCCCTAGTGCTGTAGCTGGGCGAGTTATTTAGTGTCCGTTCAAGCACATTTCTTGTTCTGGGTTGAAATACAATTCCCAATTTAGCAATTTCATAATTTAGTGGTTTCTGCTATATCAGAGCTATTTGAAATCTATCCCTAAAAGGGTATATAATATTCAAGGTGCACATTGGGTCATTCAGAATAACTTCACACACACCCGCTACTGTGTATTTCCAAGTCTAATTCTGGCACTAAACCCATACCTGTCACCCAGCGCCTAAATACTAGGCCTCAAATTTATATCCCGCTAAATCTGTCCTTAGTGCTGTAGCTGGGCGAGTTATTTAGTGTCCGTTCAAGCACATTTCTTGTTCTGGGTTGAAATACAATTCCCAATTTAGCAATTTCATAATTTAGTGGTTTCTGCTATATCAGAGCTATTTGAAATCTATCCCTAAAAGGGTATATAATATTCAAGGTGCACATTGGGTCATTCAGAATAACTTCACACACACCCGCTACTGTGTATTTCCAAGTCTAATTCTGGCACTAAACCCATACCTGTCACCCAGCGCCTAAATACTAGGCCTCAAATTTATATCCCGCTAAATCTGTCCCTAGTGCTGTAGCTGGGCGAGTTATTTAGTGTCCGTTCAAGCACATTTCTTGTTCTGGGTTGAAATACAATTCCCAATTTAGCAATTTCATAATTTAGTGGTTTCTGCTATATCAGAGCTATTTGAAATCTATCCCTAAAAGGGTATATAATATTCAAGGTGCACATTGGGTCATTCAGAATAACTTCACACACACCCGCTACTGTGTATTTCCAAGTCTAATTCTGGCACTAAACCCATACCTGTCACCCAGCGCCTAAATACTAGGCCTCAAATTTATATCCCGCTAAATCTGTCTTTAGTGCTGTAGCTGGGCGAGTTATTTAGTGTCCGTTCAAGCACATTTCTTGTTCTGGGTTGAAATACAATTCCCAATTTAGCAATTTCATAATTTAGTGGTTTCTGCTATATCAGAGCTATTTGAAATCTATCCCTAAAAGGGTATATAATATTCAAGGTGCACATTGGGTCATTCAGAATAACTTCACACACACCCGCTACTGTGTATTTCCAAGTCTAATTCTGGCACTAAACCCATACCTGTCACCCAGCGCCTAAATACTAGGCCTCAAATTTATATCCCGCTAAATCTGTCCTTAGTGCTGTAGCTGGGCGAGTTATTTAGTGTCCGTTCAAGCACATTTCTTGTTCTGGGTTGAAATACAATTCCCAATTTAGCAATTTCATAATTTAGTGGTTTCTGCTATATCAGAGCTATTTGAAATCTATCCCTAAAAGGGTATATAATATTCAAGGTGCACATTGGGTCATTCAGAATAACTTCACACACACCCGCTACTGTGTATTTCCAAGTCTAATTCTGGCACTAAACCCATACCTGTCACCCAGCGCCTAAATACTAGGCCTCAAATTTATATCCCGCTAAATCTGTCCCTAGTGCTGTAGCTGGGCGAGTTATTTAGTGTCCGTTCAAGCACATTTCTTGTTCTGGGTTGAAATACAATTCCCAATTTAGCAATTTCATAATTTAGTGGTTTCTGCTATATCAGAGCTATTTGAAATCTATCCCTAAAAGGGTATATAATATTCAAGGTGCACATTGGGTCATTCAGAATAACTTCACACACACCCGCTACTGTGTATTTCCAAGTCTAATTCTGGCACTAAACCCATACCTGTCACCCAGCGCCTAAATACTAGGCCTCAAATTTATATCCCGCTAAATCTGTCCTTAGTGCTGTAGCTGGGCGAGTTATTTAGTGTCCGTTCAAGCACATTTCTTGTTCTGGGTTGAAATACAATTCCCAATTTAGCAATTTCATAATTTAGTGGTTTCTGCTATATCAGAGCTATTTGAAATCTATCCCTAAAAGGGTATATAATATTCAAGGTGCACATTGGGTCATTCAGAATAACTTCACACACACCCGCTACTGTGTATTTCCAAGTCTAATTCTGGCACTAAACCCATACCTGTCACCCAGCGCCTAAATACTAGGCCTCAAATTTATATCCCGCTAAATCTCTCGTTACCGCTGTCCTGTTGTGGCTGGGAAAGTTATTTAGTGTCCGTCAAAGCACATTTTTTGTTCTGGGTTGAAATACAATTCCCAATTTAGCAATTTCATAATTTAGTCGTTTCTGCTATATCAGAGCTATTTGAAATCTATCCCTAAAAGGGTAGATCATATTGAAGGTGCACATAGGGTCATTCAGAATAACTTCACACACACGCTTCTGTGCATTTCCAAGTCTAATTCTGTCACTAAATCCATACCGGTCACCCAGCGCCTAAATACTAGGCCTCAAATTTATATCCCGCTGAATTTGAATACAATACATTGGGCCAAATAATATATTTGTTGTTGTGGTGAGCCATAACAATGAGAAAAACATCTAGTAAGGGACGCGGACGTGGACATGGTCGTGGTGGTGTTAGTGGACCCTCTGGTGCTGGGAGAGGACGTGGCCGTTCTGCCACATCCACACGTCCTAGTGTACCAACTACCTCAGGTCCCAGTAGCCGCCAGAATTTACAGCGATATATGGTGGGGCCCAATGCCGTTCTAAGGATGGTAAGGCCTGAGCAGGTACAGGCATTAGTCAATTGGGTGGCCGACAGTGGATCCAGCACGTTCACATTATCTCCCACCCAGTCTTCTGCAGAAAGCGCACAGATGGCGCCTGAAAACCAACCCCATCAGTCTGTCACATCACCCCCATGCATACCAGGGAAACTGTCTCAGCCTCAAGTTATGCAGCAGTCTCTTATGCTGTTTGAAGACTCCGCTGGCAGGGTTTCCCAAGGGCATCCACCTAGCCCTTCCCCAGCGGTGAAAGACATAGAATGCACTGACGCACAACCACTTATGTTTCCTGATGATGAGGACATGGGAATACCACCTCAGCATGTCTCTGATGATGACGAAACACAGGTGCCAACTGCTGCGTCTTTCTGCAGTGTGCAGACTGAACAGGAGGTCAGGGATCAAGACTGGGTGGAAGACGATGCAGGAGACGATGAGGTCCTAGACCCCACATGGAATGAAGGTCGTGCCACTGACTTTCACAGTTCGGAGGAAGAGGCAGTGGTGAGACCGAGCCAACAGCGTAGCAAAAGAGGGAGCGGTGGGCAAAAGCAGAACACCCGCCGCCAAGAGACTCCGCCTGCTACTGACCGCCGCCATCTGGGACCGAGCACCCCAAAGGCAGCTTCAAGGAGTTCCCTGGCATGGCACTTCTTCAAACAATGTGCTGACGACAAGACCCGAGTGGTTTGCACGCTGTGCCATCAGAGCCTGAAGCGAGGCATTAACGTTCTGAACCTGAGCACAACCTGCATGACCAGGCACCTGCATGCAAAGCATGAACTGCAGTGGAGTAAACACCTTAAAACCAAGGAAGTCACTCAGGCTCCCCCTGCTACCTCTTCTGCTGCTGCCGCCTCGGCCTATTCTGCTGCTGCCGCCTCGGCCTCTTCCTCCGCCTCTGGAGGAACGTTGGCACCTGCCGCCCAGCAAACAGGGGATGTACCACCAACACCACCACCACCACCTCCGTCACCAAGCGTCTCAACCATGTCACACGCCAGCGTTCAGCTCTCCATCTCACAAACATTTGATAGAAAGCGTAAATTCCCACCTAGCCACCCTCGATCCCTGGCCCTGAATGCCAGCATTTCTAAACTACTGGCCTATGAAATGCTGTCATTTAGGCTGGTGGACACAGACAGCTTCAAACAGCTCATGTCGCTTGCTGTCCCACAGTATGTTGTTCCCAGCCGGCACTACTTCTCCAAGAGAGCCGTGCCTTCCCTGCACAACCAAGTATCCGATAAAATCAAGTGTGCACTGCGCAACGCCATCTGTGGCAAGGTCCACCTAACCACAGATACGTGGACCAGTAAGCACGGCCAGGGACGCTATATCTCCCTAACTGCACACTGGGTAAATGTAGTGGCAGCTGGGCCCCAGGCGGAGAGCTGTTTGGCGCACGTCCTTCCGCCGCCAAGGATCGCAGGGCAACATTCTTTGCCTCCTGTTGCCACCTCCTCCTTCTCGGCTTCCTCCTCCTCTTCTTCCACCTGCTCATCCAGTCAGCCACACACCTTCACCACCAACTTCAGCACAGCCCGGGGTAAACGTCAGCAGGCCATTCTGAAACTCATATGTTTGGGGGACAGGCCCCACACCGCACAGGAGTTGTGGCGGGGTATAGAACAACAGACCGACGAGTGGTTGCTGCCGGTGAGCCTCAAGCCCGGCCTGGTGGTGTGTGATAATGGGCGAAATCTCGTTGCAGCTCTGGGACTAGCCAATTTGACGCACATCCCTTGCTTGGCGCATGTGCTGAATTTGGTGGTGCAGAAGTTCATTCACAACTACCCCGACATGTCAGAGCTGCTGCATAAAGTGCGGGCCGTCTGTTCGCGCTTCCGGCGTTCACATCCTGCTGCTGCTCGCCTGTCTGCGCTACAGCGTAACTTCGGCCTTCCCGCTCACCGCCTCATATGCGACGTGCCCACCAGGTGGAACTCCACCTTGCACATGCTGGACAGACTGTGCGAGCAGCAGCAGGCCATAGTGGAGTTTCAGCTGCAGCACGCACGGGTCAGTCGCACTACAGAACAGCACCACTTCACCACCAATGACTGGGCCTCCATGCGAGACCTGTGTGCCCTGTTGCGCTGTTTCGAGTACTCCACCAACATGGCCAGTGGCGATGACACCGTTATCAGCGTTACAATACCACTTCTATGTCTCCTTGAGAAAACACTTAGGGCGATGATGGAAGAGGAGGTGGCCCAGGAGGAGGAGGAGGAGGAGGAGGAAGAGGGGTCATTTTTAGCACTTTCAGGCCAGTCTCTTCGAAGTGACTCAGAGGGAGGTTTTTGGCAACAGCAGAGGCCAGGTACAAATGTGGCCAGCCAGGGCCCACTACTGGAGGACGAGGAGGACGAGGATGAGGAGGAGGTGGAGGAGGATGAGGATGAAGCATGGTCACAGCGGGGTGGCACCCAACGCAGCTCGGGTCCATCACTGGTGCGTGGCTGGGGGGAAAGGCAGGACGATGACGATACGCCTCCCACAGAGGACAGCTTGTCCTTATCCCTGGGCAGCCTGGCACACATGAGCGACTACATGCTGCAGTGCCTGCGCAACGACAGCAGAGTTGCCCACATTTTAACCTGTGCGGACTACTGGGTTGCCACCCTGCTGGATCCACGCTACAAAGACAATGTGCCCACCTTACTTCCTGCACTGGAGCGTGATAGGAAGATGCGCGAGTACAAGCGCACGTTGGTAGACGCGCTACTGAGAGCATTCCCAAATGTCACAGGGGAACAAGTGGAAGCCCAAGGCCAAGGCAGAGGAGGAGCAAGAGGTCGCCAAGGCAGCTGTGTCACGGCCAGCTCCTCTGAGGGCAGGGTTAGCATGGCAGAGATGTGGAAAACTTTTGTCAACACGCCACAGCTAACTGCACCACCACCTGATACGCAACGTGTTAGCAGGAGGCAACATTTCACTAACATGGTGGAACAGTACGTGTGCACACCCCTCCACGTACTGACTGATGGTTCGGCCCCATTCAACTTCTGGGTCTCTAAATTGTCCACGTGGCCAGAGCTAGCCTTTTATGCCTTGGAGGTGCTGGCCTGCCCGGCAGCCAGCGTTTTGTCTGAACGTGTATTCAGCACGGCAGGGGGCGTCATTACAGACAAACGCAGCCGCCTGTCTACAGCCAATGTGGACAAGCTGACGTTCATAAAAATGAACCAGGCATGGATCCCACAGGACCTGTCCGTCCCTTGTCCAGATTAGACATTAACTACCTCCCCATAACCATATATTATTGGACTCCAGGGCACTTCCTCATTCAATCCTATTTTTATTTTCATTTTACCATTATATTGCGAGGCTACCCAAAGTTGAATGAACCTCTCCTCTGCCTGTGTGCTAGGCCTAAATATATGCCAATGGACTGTTGCAGTGGTGGCTGACATGAAGCCTGATTCTCTGCTATGACATGCAGACTAATTCTCTGCTGACATGAAGCCAGATTGTCTGTTACGGGACCTCTCTCCTCTGCCTGGGTGCTGGGCCTAAATTTATGACAATGGACTGTTGCAGTGGTGGCTGACGTGAAGCCTGATTCTCTGCTATGACATGCAGACTGATTCTCTGCTGACATGAAGCCAGATTGTCTGTTACGGGACCTCTCTGCTCTGCCTGTGTGCTAGGCCTAAATATATGCCAATGGACTGTTGCAGTGGTGGCTGACGTGAAGCCTCATTCTCTGCTATGACATGCAGACTGATTCTCTGCTGACATGAAGCCAGATTCTCTGTTACGGGACCTCTCTCCTCTGCCTGTGTGTGTGCTGGGCCTAAATATATGCCAATGGACTGTTGCAGTGGTGGCTGACGTGAAGCCTCATTCTCTGCTATGACATGCAGACTAATTCTCTGCTGACATGAAGACAGATTCTCTGTTACGGGACCTCCCTCCTCTGCCTGGGTGCTGGGCCTAAATATATGCCAATGGACTGTTGCAGTGGTGGCTGACGTGAAGCCTCATTCTCTGCTATGACATGCAGACTGATTCTCTGCTGACATGAAGACAGATTCTCTGTTACGGGACCTCTCTCCTCTGCCTGTGTGTGTGCTGGGCCTAAATATATGCCAATGGACTGTTGCAGTGGTGGGTGACGTGAAGCCTCATTCTCTGCTATGACATGCAGACTGATTCTCTGCTGACATGAAGACAGATTCTCTGTTACGGGACCTCTCTCCTCTGCCTGTGTGTGTGCTGGGCCTAAATATATGCCAATGGACTCTTACAGTGGTGGCTGACGTGAAGCCTGATTCTCTGCTATGATATGAAGACTGATTCTCTGCTGACATGAAGCCAGATTGTCTGTTACGGGACCTCCCTCCTCTGCCTGGGTGCTGGGCCTAAATATATGCCAATGGACTGTTGCAGTGGTGGCTGACGTGAAGCCTCATTCTCTGCTATGACATGCAGACTGATTCTCTGCTGACATGAAGCCAGATTGTCTGTTACGGGACCTCTCTCCTCTGCCTGGGTGCTGGGTAGTGTTGAGCGCGAATATTCGAAAAGCAAATTTTTTTCGCGAATATCGCAACTTCGCGATTTCGCGAATATTTCGAATATAGTGCTATATATTCGTAAAAACGAATATTCGTTTTTTGTTTTTTTCCCCCCCCCCCACAAAATTACAGTACACATATAATTGATTGTTTCCCAAAGGTCCAACAGCTCAGATCTTACTCACATTGCCTAGAAAGTGATTGAGGCGCGAATCTTCGTAAGGCGATTTTATTAGCGCACATGCGAATATCGGCACGTCCCAGAACAGAGGCAAAGGGCTTTGCATTCATACATTAGTGAATTGAGTTGCGAATCTTCGTAAGGCGATTTTATTAGCGCACATGCGAATATCTACACTTGTCCCAGAACAGAGGCAAAGGGCTTTGCATTCATACATTAGTGATTGAATTGAGCTGCGAATCTTCGTAAGGCGATTTTATTAACGCAAATGCAAATATCTACACTTGTCCCCAGAACAGAGAGGCAAAGGCCTGTGCATTCATATAGTATAGCACCATATTCGCGAATACGTAGAACTTCGTAAAATTCGATTTACGAATATTCGTATTTTTTATTTTACTTTCCACCTTACAGATTACATTGATCTGTACTCTGTCAACTACTGTCATCACCCCCCACTGTATCTCGATTGATTCCCAAAAGTCTCACATTCCCTAGAAAGTGATTGAGGTGCGAATCTTCGTAAGGCGATTTTATTAGCGCACATGCGAATATCTACACTTGTCCCAGAACAGAGGCAAAGGGCATTGCATTCATACATTAGTGATTGAATTGAGTTGCGAATCTTCGTAAGGCGATTTCATTAGCGCACATGTGAATTTTGCATAGCATATGTATTATGCGATGCGAAAATTCGAATTATCGCATATGCGAAATAATAACGAATTTGAATAATCGCGAATATTTTACGAATATTCTTTCGAATATTCACAAAATTTCGCGAATTCGAATATGGGACATGCCGCTCAACACTAGTGCTGGGCCTAAATTTATGACAATGGACTGTTGCAGTGGTGGGTGACGTGAAGCCTGATTCTCTGCTATGACATGCAGACTGATTCTCTGCTGACATGAAGCCAAATTGTCTGTTACGGGACCTCTCTCCTCTGCCTGGGTGCTGGGCCTAAATATATGCCAATGGACTGTTGCAGTGGTGGCTGACGTGAAGCCTCATTCTCTGCTATGACATGCAGACTAATTCTCTGCTGACATGAAGACAGATTCTCTGTTACGGGACCTCTCTCCTCTGCCTGGGTGCCGGGGCCTAAATATCTGAGAATGGACTGTTCCAGTGGTGGGTGACGGGAAGCCAGATTCTCTGCTATGGAACCTCTCTCCAATTGATTTTGGTTAATTTTTATTTATTTAATTTTTATTTTAATTCATTTCCCTATCCACATTTGTTTGCAGGGGATTTACCTACATGTTGCTGCCTTTTGCAGCCCTCTAGCTCTTTCCTGGGCTGTTTTACAGCCTTTTTAGTGCCGAAAAGTTCGGGTCCCCATTGACTTCAATGGGGTTCGGGTTCGGGACGAAGTTCGGATCGGGTTCGGATCCCGAACCCGAACATTTCCGGGATGTTCGGCCGAACTTCTCGAACCCGAACATCCAGGTGTTCGCTCAACTCTAGTTATCTACTCATTCCTTGAATACAGGGAGAGTTGAAGGTCGCTGATAAATGATGACGTCACTCGATTTTGTCATCCGTAGTAATGGTAGCTTTTAGCGCTGACACTTGACACCGCCGCGCGATTGTGTAATTGTTTGCGTGAGGAAAGCACAAATGGTACCAGTCAATAGCCGCGCACAAGCAGCAGGCTGAAGACCACATGATGTGGAAACCTTGATGTTCTGCTGTTGAATATCTTCGAAATCTGTTTTAAATGTAAAATAGAAAAAGCTCAGTGAGGGTGGAATTCCAAACGCTCATTATTGTGGTTGGATGTTTCTGCTTTCTGTCTGCTACCCCTTCCTTGCCCTTTCCTCAATACAATACTTGTTCTTATTAATTTCTCTAGCGCAGGCTATTGTGAAATCCTGTCTGAATCCTCATTAACCCCTAGGCGCGCACATACTGGCGCTGCAGCCCTGTTTGGAGTACTTACTGTTATTATTTGGTTCACTCGCGAATAGAATTTATGACATTGATTTATTTTGCTTGAAATTCAATTATGTGCTTAGAGGCTGGGAATAATTTGCTAGTATATTGTATTGTTTACTAGGACACGTCTTCTGGTCTATCCTCAGGGAATATATCTGCTCTTATGGCAGTCAGAGAGTGCTCCATGCTGTACGATGGTGAAATCATCCAGCTAGGGCACTCTGGATATGTATTATATCCACAGAGATCTGTGTGTGTAATCAGCATTATAGACAAAAGCAGACTGCCCATAGACCCTACAGGGAAATTTCCCAGTGGGGCAATGACCAAGGGGCCACCCAAGCCCTCCACATGGCCTCTGGCCAGGTAATTAATGATCTCATGCTCTCAGCATTAATTCATTTTAGGAACATCATGTACTTATGCGCTTGGCCAACAGCCACATGTGCCCTACTGAATTCTACTGCAGCACTGTCCTCACTATGGTTATAGGGCAGTATTTTATGCTGCACTGTGGTATTTGGTTTTGCTGGGGCGGTTTTTTTGTGCTAGGGTCAGGGGCAGACTGGAAACTTACAGTAAAAGTAAATAAAAAATAAATAAAAGTGGCCCCATATTGTAGGCAGGTCCAAATTAACAGAAGGCGGGGCCAGCAATACCGTAGCATAGGACCAAATACCAGAGCAGAGCACAAAATACTGCCTCAGCAGAACCAGATAGGCTGAGAGAATCAGATCTTTATGTACCTGGCTGGCGGCCAAAAGGAGGGCTTGGGTGGCCCTCTGGGCAACAGCCCACTGTGAAATTTCCCTGTAGGGTCTATGGGAAGTCCGCCCATGGCTACGGTACTACAGTATTGCTGGCCCCACCCACTTATGTTGTTCCTGCCGACTTGTGTTGGCCCTGTCTACTTCTGTTGCCCCACCTTCTGTTAAATTTGGACAGATAAAACATTTTCCAAGGCCACTTCAAGTTCTCGGAATGCCTCGGCTGGCCTTGCATCACCTCCACCTCTCACCGTTGCCACTCCCTCTCCGAGTGAGATTGACAGGGACTGGCATTCTCACTGCTCCATTGCCTGGCCCAGGAATCTCATGCATGGTCTGGCACAGTGAAGATCTCATGTGGTCATCCTGGCTCTGAGATCCTCACTTCCCATGCGTCGATGGTACTGCCAGCGGATCGTACGTGGGATTTCAGGGCCCTGTCGATCCCACTAGGTTTCAGACAGTCGCTAAGTGACAGAGTCTTCATGCAGTAAGTTCGAAAATGGTTGACTAAAGATGCAACTTTCCAGGTTAGATTAGCAAGACCACTCGTGGAGCCCAAAGTGAAATATTCTGCAGACGAGGAGAACAGTCATAGCACATGCAAACGTTTAACACTCGGATGGTGAGACATTCTTAGCAAGGCTGCCTTTGATATCCCTGAAATGCTCACCATTTTGTAAACTTTTCATCCATTCCAGTATATTACAGGGCTGGTCTGAGGGGACAAATGTCCTTTGATAAGCCAAAACTTCATTTAAAGGGGTTGTCCAGGTTCAAAGCTGAACCCGGACATACCCATAATTTCACCCAGGCAGCCCCCCTGACAAGAGCATCAGAGCAGTTCATGCTCCGATGCTCTCTTTTGCCCTGCGCTGAATCATACAGCGCAAAGGCATTTTGTGGAGTTCCGGTGACGAACCATGCTCTCCTTCAGGCTAGGGCAGCGCTAAAGCCCACCTATCAGAGCCGGTGGTCTAACCGAACACACTGCTGGGCAGAAGCCTCCGCCCGGCAGTGTGTTATAGTAAATAAAAGAGCCCTTGCTCTGCGCGATCCTGCGCAGGGTAAGGGAGAGTATCGGAGCATGAACTGCTCCCATGCTCAAGTCAGGGAGGGCTGCCTGGGTGAAATTATGGGTATGTCCAGGTTCAGCTCTGAACCCAGACAACCCCTTTAATGTTTTAGATTTGTGATCTAATATAACTTTTTTGGTTTAAAAAATTCTGAATGGTCATTTAAAGCATGTTTTCCACTTGTAAACTACTGTACAATTTTATTAGAGCTATTTAGTTTATGAATCATAGTTCCTAAAATAATCCAATGAGCCTGAAATAGTGAATCATCCTGAGTGGAAGCTTTATTCATCTCTATCCGCTAGCAATGATGAGTAAGCCATTGACTGGCCATTGCTGTATAGACACATGTAGATAAAGAACAACAACATTACGGTACTTTTACAATATATCCAGCAATTATTGCAGCTCTCCCAAAATTGTTCCCCCACCCCCCATTCTTATTGTTTCTTAAATGATCCTTTACAGCTGGAGAGGGATGCTTTACATCCTGTGGTCAACCCCCAGCAGTTATACATTTATCACTTATCCTTTTCATAAGTTAAATATATGTTGATAATGGAAAAAAAAACTTAACCCACAATTTTACAACATGCCGTAAAATGAGATGCTTTTTTTTTTTTACCAGCCTGCTGTCTAGTGGGATTGGTCACTAGATGTCAGCATGGGTGAAGACTGGAACATTCATAAAAGTCAAAAAATTGCTAATTTTTGTAGCCCAAGAAAATATTTGGAAAATGCAGTATATCACTTTCTGATGTGTCTTTAGTACCTTTTGTGCTTGTCAATATCACCAGTGTGCCATAGGAGTAAAATATCTAGCATTTTCTAGTGCTGATTATCAACTAAAGTTTTTTTTGAGGAACCTAATATTAAAGACCCATCCTCAGGATAGGTCATTAATACCTAATTGGTGGGGGTCCAACACTTGACAGCTCCACTGATTAGCTGTTCACTGCAGCAGCCAGTGCTGAACTAGCCCTTTAAACATCGGAAACACGGCTCTGTTCAGAGTGTAGTGTAAGCTCGCCATCGCCACCTAGTGGAAGTGGTTTCCTATCAAGGTCCAACTTTACAACAAGTCTTGGGATTTGACAAAGGAATATAGTCAAGCCTGATATCAATCCGTAGACAACTGCTTTGGGGTACTTGCCCCACATCAGTACAGGTTAGGATTTTGGATGGTTCAGTTCAATGCCTTGGAAGCAGCTTAGGCAGGGTTGTTAGGCTACAAAAACAAGTTATCTAATGTCCACATTAGTTCTTTATTTAGAAGGCAATGAACCTGCTGTTCTAGCTATTTAACCTTGATGTCCATATTTTTTATATGTCCGTTCAGTTTATTAGCACCATACAGTACATTCACTATGGAATGGAGACTGAACAACGTGTTGCCTATATGTACAGCTGTGTCCTTCCTTACCTCGATATGTCCTGATGTGTCATGATTTTTGAGCTATTGTGTCACGAGATGTCTATGTGAGACCACCAAGTGCTTGTGTTGTAAATTGCAGCCTCTCAGAGGTTTGTGAGACGGTGTTGACTGGGTTTCATGAGAAATTGGAGTTCTTCACCAAATTATAAGTAGAGTAAGAGTGGACACATGTGCATGACCATATTGGATTTACTTTTGTGGGTGTGCATTTGGATCCTATTGTGTCCCTGGGGGCTGGAATAAAGAGGAAACAGTTCTATCTTTGATCTGTCTCTATGTTTTTGGAGTGTGGAAGGAAACCTGAGTACCTGTAGGAAATCTGAGGAGAGCCTATGGATATGTCACCAAGGCTTAGTGTGGGACACCTGTAAACAGTAGTACTTTAGTCAGTACAGAACTCGAATGACCCTCCATGAGTAGCAAATTCAGTGCACTCTGTGTGTCCAGTACTTGCTACTAAACATCTGCTGCCTCCCAGTACTTAGAATATCCTAGCGACTTAGACTTACGAAGAAACCGGTTAATAATGCAGCAATTTGGTCCTGTGCCAGAGTGCACGAGACAGCTGTGCTTCGTTGAGCGTACTTACGGTACCAACCACTAATTATTGTGGTAACCTTTGTTAGAAGGTTAGAAAAACTGAGCGCGGTGTTAGATTTCCTATTTCACCGTGTTTTCTTTATTTTTGCATTTCAGGTAACGGCATTAATTATGATCATACTAAAACGACAGTCATAAATCTTTTCATATGGCTTACTTTCAAGATGTCATTTAAATGGTCTCATTACTAGGACCCCCAGACACTGAACCTCATAACGAGACACTTTAACAGGTCGTTTTGTCCCGCAGTGACGATGGCGTAATCTTGGTTCATTTTAGGTATGCCGTATGAATGTGGAAAAATATTAAAAACAGAAGCACCTCTAAAAAAAATATCATTGTTATTCTATAGGGTTCAAGGAAGTGCCAGCGCCCAACGTTGTGCCGTAGCGTATTCATTTTCTTAACGTCTTTTTAATGTGAAAGCTTTTTCTTATAAAAATTTGATGCTGAAATATTATATGAAAGTTGTGAAAAAGTAAAGTTTTTCTTAGAGACGCTGTATTTTATATATTGGAGTATTCATTAAATAGTGCTAGATTTATCATCAGAAATGAGCTATTATTTAACGTACATTTTTATGCTAAACATTTTTTATAATTTTTGTTGATTTCTTTTTTCTATGCCTTTATCTATTATATATATTTTTTTAAATCCTAAAATTGTGCAGTTTTCATAATGGCCACTAGGTCTAATAATAGGTCAATATTTCCTGTTTAGAGGTTTGCTTTACAGCAGCCATCATGGGGCATAGACTCAGTGGACAGGAGGGAACCTCATAATCTTCTATGCAATATTTTTTAAGGCGTGCTCTATGAGATGTGCAGAGGTCAGGAGGTTTTAGATAAGCTGTGATATCACCTATTGTGAATGTGTATCCTGTGTTATCTGTTTGTAATCCTGTTTGTGAGGATATGGAGATGACTGCTGAAAAAGGGATCAGTACAGAACAGGAAGTCTTTATATAACATCTATATATACAGATGTAGCAGGGTTAACACTCAAACTTTTAACTCAAATTGTGTTATCTTGAAACAAAAGCCATTAAAAAGCAATTGAAGGTGTTTGCTTAACGCATTTAGTTTAGATAACACGTCTCATAAAGCATAAGTGTTAACTCTACTACATCTGTATATATATATATATATATAATTATTAGACTTAGTAGTCACTATGAAAACTGCATGATTTTAAGAAAAGAAAACACTTTATAAGGGGATTGTCAGAGAGTTGTCCCATTAGCGCAGAGGTTCTCAACCTTTTCTCGCTCATCTACTTTCAGATATGGCAGGTGATGTGCACGAGGTAATAAATTGAAAACGTCTATTAAATGGTTTATCTGGCCTCTTAATAAAATTTTAAAAAAGGAATAGTTTAGAATAAGTAATACTCACCTTACCGATCCTTCGCGGCACATGTTCTAATGCTTACTGGCTCCCCTCTTATCTGACACCATTATGAGTGAGTCTGGACAACCCTTTTGACTCTATGATTGATGCCACAATGTTTTTTTTTACCTCAATATTAATTACCACTGATGAGTTTTTGATGCTAGGGGGCAAGTTTCAGTCATACTTTGATCTCCCTGTTGCTATTAGTAGCTAATCATATATTTAGAGCTGCCTCCAGCTAGGGAACAACCAACAAGGGGCCCCAAGAGCCACATGAGCCACTTCCAAGCCACAGTTTGGGGAACACTGTATTAGAGTATATGGACATTACAGCGTTTTCTCCCTTGGTGAACAAGAGTAGCTCCCACACAGGCCGACTCAACAAAACCTCTATTTTGTGGTCGCCCATTCAATCGTTGCCCGTGGCCACTCACCTTCTTTATTATTTTTGCATACCTTTCCAATACTTTTTCCACATTGCTCTGAAGACTCGTTACCCCATTCCTGGATCAATCGGTCACTGCACTGGCCACCTGCAAGTTCCTCTATGCCCGGGATCAGCAACCTCCGGCACTCCATCTGTTCTGAAACTACAACTCCCAGAATCTTTCTTTCACTTCTGTGGAAGCCAAGTACATGTGCATGCTGGGAGTTGTAGTTTCACAGCAGCTGGAGTCCCGAAGGGGGTATGAAGGATGGACCTGTGAAAATAAACTGATCACTAGAGCGACGCCATTCAAGCTGAGAATTGCTAATTATGCCATACCCTATTCTAAAGTTTAGCTATTGCTTATAATGTATTTCTTGCCTTTATGTTCACATTCCTCCCTTTTTGACTTTCTTCTTGCGCACACTTGCCCCCATCGGCAATGGCGTACACAAACGGTGAGACATGACTTTCTTCAGTTCTCTACCGAGTAACATTTACAGCCTATTTAATGCCTTCTGGCTGGTAACAGCAGACATTTCAAATAAATGCCGTTCCTTTTCGTTTCGGAGTGTTACTGTCCTTTTATTACACGCTCCATTTAATGTGCTAAACTTTATTCAGTTCCAAATACCGTATGCTGTGATCCTCAAATTCTGCTAGTAAAATATCTGATCTCTGCCACCTCATTATGCAGCGCATTCACATACAAAAGATCTTACATTTTGAATAAATAGCAGAACTAGCAAAACGCAAGATTGAAAAGTGTAGGAAGCACTTCTCAGTGATATACGGTCCGCCACGGACGTTTAACTTATTACGACACTCCATTGAACAATTTTTTTAAAAAAATTTTTATGGTTAAAAGCGGCAGTTCTCAGACTGAAAAGCTAAATATAATTTGGTTTTAGTAAAAATGTTCTATAGTTATGATAATAGTGGAACTTGGCAGCCAAACAGCTAATAAATTGCCCTCTCCACAAACGTGACTGGAAAGTATAGACTATTTTACTGTGTGCTTTAACATGTGGCGGTGCATGCTAGACCTCGCTTTGTCTTTTCCAATGGAAAACTAACGTTTTTTGTTAACTGAGCCCTTGTGGGAATTTTTTGAAGTAAAGAGTAAAATAATTCCATTTTCCGTGCCAAGATTTTTTTTTTTCTGCTCCTTTTTATTCCCTTGCAAACCAAATTATCGATTAATGGGGCATCTCGCAGCAAATGCAGCAAAGGTGTTTTTTTACCCTCCAGTCAGAGGTTAAATCAATAGTTATTGGTAGAAGCAGGAGTACAGTAGATGAAGAACAGCTGTGTAATGCCGACATCATGCAGCCCCCCTATAATGACATTTTTAACTCCTGCCGCCTTCTGAGAAACAAATTTCGCACTACAGGAGATTAATAGAAGATACTTTGAAAGCAGATAAAGAAATGACTACATTTTTGTCAAGATTGGAGCCATTACAACCTACTTAATAAGCTCCTCATAATGCAAAAGTCCTGTAGATGGTGCAATGGCCTCAAGACACACCACACAGGGAAGTCGAAAATGTCCCCCTTCTTATTATTTCCTTGCAGCCATTCCTCCAAGCTTAAAGGGGTCGTCTCACTTCAGCAAATGGCATTTATCATGTAGAGAAAGTTACTACAAGGCACTTACTAATGTATTGTGATTGTCCATATTGCTTCCTTTGCTGGCTTGATTCATTTTTCCATCACATTATACACTGCTCGTTTCCATGGTTATGACCACCCTGCAATCCATCAGTGGTGGCCGTGCTTGCACACTATAGGAAAAGCACTAGCCTATGAGCGCTCCCACGGTCCCGGCCACCAGTGAGGTTAGTACCTTTTCCCATAGTGTAGAAGCACGACCACCACTGATGGATTGCAGGGTGGTCGTAACCATAGAAACGAACAGTGTATAATGTGATGGAGGCAATATGGACAATCACAATTCATTAGTAAGTGCCTTGTATTCACTTTCTCTACATGATAAATGACATTTGCTGAAGGGACACAACCCCATTTAAAGACTATAGACACATTCTGGCAAAAAAAAAATTATGATTGCATTTTACTCATTTTGGTCTACAAAATCATTTATTTTATTTTAACATTTTCAGAGTTTTTGTGAGACATGCAGTTAAAGGGGGTGTCTCACTTCAGTAAGTGGCATTTATCATGTGGAGAAAGTTAATACAAGGCACTTACTAATGTATTGTGATCGTCCATATTGCTTCCTTTGCTGGTTGGATTCATTTTTCCATCACAATATACACTGCTCGTTTCCATGGTTATGTCAACCCTGCAATCCAGCAGCAGTGGCCGTGCTTGCACTTAATAGGAAAAAGCATAAGAGATACTTATAGGGAATGTCCAAGAGTAGTAAAAATAAAAAAGGTCTGCTTATTTTCTGGAAACAGCGCCATTCATGACCTGAGCAACAATATCCGAAACATCCCATGGGTAAGAGTGGCGCTATTGCTGTAAGGCCCTTCAACATTAAAAAGCTCTTCTTGTGTTTAGGGTTTATTACCTTTCTTAGTTTTTCAGAAGGTCAGTGTTAACATCTGCACTGAAATGCATAATCTCCAGGCTCACATTTCTGTCACTTTTTTAACGTCTTTTGGAGATATCGCGGTGAAACGTGGCAGCGTTATTCGTTCCAAATTGGCCAAATCTAAATGGAAGGCTGTTGTCAAACCGTAAACCAAGTGAAAGCTGCGGCTCCGACAGCCACATTAGATTTGGATATTTTTGTTTAATTAGTAAATCACTGTCAGTTGCATAACACATAAATGATGTCGTGTCATATAAAGCGAAAAGGATGAAAACACTGGCAGGACTGCAGGTCTTAATAGGAACATTCAACTCTTGATTTTCTGATCTGCTTTAACATCTGAAGCTGAAATATCTCATGTCTGTAACCATGCTTTTCCTACACACATAGTAATAACTTAAAAATTACAGCAAAAAGTAGAAAATATCAAGATCTGAAAAGTTACATTTATTTTGCCACAATTTCCTGTAGCAGATAATAGATTCCAAACCAAGTTATGTCTTTCACTATGGTAAGAAATGATAACTGGATTCAAAGACTGCTGTTTCCTCCCATTACCTTCTGGAGGAAGTGGTCCTCTGAAGACAAATATACTCCAGTTGTGAAATAATCTCTTTATGTCATAATGGTGTTCCCTGGTGTTTCATTTCTGATGTGCATGTCCACCTCATGAGGTGGTCGCACATGCCCGGTTCCATCCTTCAGATGCCACCAGTCATAGCTACGGTTAGAAGCTGGAGATAGCTGCAGCAGAAAGGTCACATTCCCTGATATGCCTCCTGAGAAAGGACAAGCCCCCTGAGCTGTGATAGGGAGAAATCAGCAGCAGAAAGGACTTGTCCTATGAGCTATGACGGAGTGAGAGCTGCCTCCTGAAAAAAAGGACATGCTATCTGAGCTGTCAGCTTGAAATAAATCTAGGAGAGCAATGAATGTGGAGATCTCTGGTTCCATGTGAGGTACAGGACTGGTTCTAGCTTTGTCAGAAAGAGATTGGCATGTTCTATATGATGGTTGATTTTCATTTTTCACATCAATCATGGCATAACCCCTTTGAGGAGTAAAGAGGGGCAGAGGTTCAAAACTAGGCGGTGCCCCTCCCTGCATGTTTAATCTATGTGATATATTATTTATTAGCCCTAATTTATAGTTTGTGAGAAGTGTAGTTTAATGCTTATGTCAGTGTCTCCTCCTCAGTAAAAGTCAATATAACTGGCAGCCTGAACTGAACAAATCCAGGGTCTGAGGAAGGATAAAAATGTACTGGGAAATGAGCGATACCTGAGGAATCAGTAAGTGTTTCGCTTGAAATATCTATGACTGACGTGACAATCTCATTTAGGTCTCTTGCACACGGCCGTGTGTCCCCCGTGGCTGTATTGCGGCCCGCATACGGCAGGTCCGCAGAACACGGGACACCGGCCGTGTGCATTCCGCATCACGGGTGCAGACCCATTTACTTGAATGAGTCCGGAGATACGGAACGGAACCACGGAGTGCTTTCGTGAGGTTCCGTTCCGTGCTTCCATTCTTCAAAAAGATAGAACTTGTCCTATCTTTTTGCAGGATGGACGGATTCAAGTGAATGGGGGACGCGATCCGCATGCGGCTGGCCCACGGTTGGTGACCGTGCATTGCGGACCGCAATTTGCGGTTCGCAGTACGGGCACGGCCATCACACGTTCATGTGAAAGAGGCCTTACTAATATGTACAATGGAATAGTTGAGTCCTTGTGATCAGGGACTGTTCAAACGTGTTTTGTCACTGTTTAGGACAGGTTCGCATTGGCGTTACTGAATTCCGTTATAAGTTCCGTTATAAAAGAGTTATAACGGAATATAACGGAATTCTAGGACGGATGGCAAAACGGAAGCCTTTAAGAGGTATTCCGTTTTGCTCCGTCCTAATACATGTCTATGGGGCCAAATAACGATTCTGTTTGTTTCCGTTATACATGACACTGTCGACAGTGATATGAACTCAGCCTAAGATTGCTCAAGAGATCTGTGAGTCTAGTCAGTGTCCTTCCAGTGTGTATGGACAAGTCGCTGGGGTGAAAACTTGTATAATTGAGACTATATAAGACCTGTATTTCAAGAAAGACCTCTCAGCTCACCTGACATGTCTGTTCTAGTAAATAATTGGACCCATAAAATAACAATTTGGAGCATCTTTTTTTTTTTTATTCTATGTAGTGCCAGTCCTCTGTTATTCCTCCTAGAAATTTATTAAAAAAAGTTTTTCCAATTGGAAATTTTTTAAAAACTGGTTGTTTCCAATCGGAGGTGTTTCCTTAAGTGGTCTGACCTTGCCCAATTAGTCTTGACAGTATGTGATTTTGCAGGGACACATCCATTTGACAATGGTAACACCCAATAGTTAACTTATTTATACATTAAAGAAACAGAACAATGCAGAGTTCTGACAAGACATGACCCATAATTGTTTTTTTATAGAGACAAAATTGGAGGCTGTCGTGTTATAAAGTGAAAGTAAGAAGCCTGGGAATGTGAGATCATCCATAATACCATTCAGCCAGTCAGTCTGCAGATAGCCATCCCCTGTGATGTCACAGCCCTATCAACTGCTCAGTCTCCACCATTGTCCTGTGAGCTGGGCATAGGGAGAGACGTGACAAGAGCTCATGCGCTAGGGACAGTGTTGCTGAAAATGATTAATAGAACAATATTGGAGAGGGAGACTGCAGGGACAGTGTGGGCAGAGTGCAGGGAGACTACAGGGACACTGCAGGAAAAGTGCAAATGTAAAGACGGAAATGTAATTCAATACCAATAAGATAGAAGCATTTATTATTCCAGTGCCAGTGAGCCAACCAATACCATCCAGTCTGCACTCCTTAGGGGGGGCAGGTCTTAATGGTGACCTTCCTCATCTTTTGCTGGCGTTACTTATTCCAAATCATCCTTCTTGATCTCCATGTCCTAGAAAAGTCAGCGAGGCGCAGAGAGAGGAGGAGCTGGATGTTCCTGATGAAATATTCTCATCGATATTAGATGATGTGGAAAAGGAGGAAAAGCAGATGGCAGAAGAAGGGTTCCCACCTGTAGGGCAGGAGAGCGCTGGGGTTGGAGAAGTGGGTACATCCCCTATTCAAAGGTGCATTAAAGTTGCAGCGCGGCCATTAACAATGAAGAAGGACTATACAGTGCGGTCTTCATTATTAAATGAAAGGCAGCTGCGCACTAATTAGCCACTCGGTGTGGCTGTACCCTAAGGAGTGGGCTGGGTATATCTGATTTATAGCAATTCGTCACAAATATATTCGGAACAAATAACATTTCTTCTCTAACTTTGGTGAAGTTGCCGTATCGAATTTTTCTAAACTTCACTCATCTCTAATAACATAAAATCCTTCTTCAAAACCTCAGCAAATAACTCTCATTTGGAATTGAGAGCCGGCTTACAAAGTACGGACATAAAAATCCCAAATACTTTATAATGTCTCCCTGGTGGACAAGTGGGATCACGCTGAGAAACATGTCATTCTTTCTCTATTAGCAGTGAGGGCACACCTTGTTTTATGCTGTGAGCCCTGTCTTTCTCTGCTCTTATTCCACTTTAACAAGGCTTCTGAGGCTCCGTCTGAGCAGTGATTGTTTGGCTATTAAAACGACTGGTTCCTGGCCCGTGTCCTTAGTACGAGCGCTGTAACTTCTATATAGTCTTTCTGGTCTGTCTCAGACACATGTGAGACAGATCCATGCTTGTACCGTGCAACATATGTAGTTCTAACTGCAGTGGTGACACACGCGGGTCTAGTGAATGTACGTTTGGGTGCAGTTTAGGGAAGGCTGGTCTTTGTAACACAAAAATCCCTTCCAGGAGATTTCTATCGTATGTGGAAATACAGGGCTAAAATACAGTTTCCCTTGTACCTGTCTGAATCCAACTGTCTGACAGTTTTACATTAAAATTGTTGTTCAGGACTTAGTAAATAGAGGTGCAAGACCAAACAATTATGAACCACTTGCTCGTAGGTCTTCTCGGCCATTCCAGGCAAACTGTAATGGAGGGAGGAGGTATTCTTAGAAATGTGGTTTCTGTCGTATAGTCTAACGTCTAAGGCTGGTTTCACATCACCATTTGATTTTACGCTCTTCTGATCTGTCAGAAGAATAGGGGGGGAAAAAACAGGATCCTGTTGCATCCGTTATGCACATTTGGCATCCTTTTTAGCCATTTCTGTCTCAGATCAGTTTTTTTCAGGCGGAAAAATGTCTTCCATGCAGCAGGTTCTGTTTTTTTTTTTACAGGATCCAGTTTTTTTTTTTTTCTGTTCTTCTGATGGTTTAGAAGAACGGAAAATGAAATGGTAATATAAAAACAAGCCTAAGGCCTCATGCACACGACAGTTTATTTTCACGGTCCGCAAAAACGGGGTCCGTAGGTCCGTGATCCGTGACCGTTTTTTCGTCCGTGGGTCTTCCTTGATTTTTGGAGGATCCACGGACATGAAAAAAAAGTCGTTTTGGTGTCCGCCTGGCCGTGCGGAGCCAAACGGATCCGTCCTGAATTACAATGCAAGTCAATGGGGACGGATCCGTTTGACGTTGACACAATATGGTGCCATTTCAAACGGATCCGTCCCCATTGACTTTCAATGTAAAGTCTGGAGTTCTTTTATACCATCGGATTGGAGTTTTCTCCAATCCGATGGTATATTTTAACTTGAAGCGTCCCCATCACCATGGGAACGCCTCTATGTTAGAATATACTGTCGGATATGAGCTACATCGTGAAACTCAGATCCGACAGTATATTCTAACACAGAGGCGTTCCCATGGTGATGGGGACGCTTCAGGTTAGAATATACTACAAACTGTGTACATGACTGCCCCCTGCTGCCTGGCAGCACCCGATCTCTTACAGGGGGCCGTGATCAGCACAATTAACTCCTCAGGTGCGGCACCTGAAGGGGTTAATTGTACTATCATATCCCCCTGTAAGAGATCAGGGCTGCCAGGCAGCAGGGGGCAGACCCCCCCCTCCCCAGTTTGAATATCATTGGTGGCCAGTGTGCGGCCTCCCCCCTCCCTCCCTCTATTGTAATAAATCGTTGGTGGCACAGTGTGCGCCCCCCATCGCCCCCCCTCCCTCCCTCTATTGTAATAAATCGTTGGTGGCACAGTGTGCGCCCCCCATCGGCCCCCGCCCCTCCCTCCCTCTATTGTAATAAATCGTTGGTGGCACAGTGTGCGCCCCCCATCGGCCCCCCTCCCTCTATAGCAGTAACAACATTGGTGGCCAGTGTGCGGCCTCCCATCTCCCCCCCCCCCCCCCCGATCATTGGTGGCAGCGGAGTTCTGATCGGAGTCCCAGTTTAATCGCTGGGGCTCCGATCGGTAACCATGGCAACCAGGAAGCTACTGCAGCCCTGGTTGCCATGGTTACTTAGCAATAGTAGAAGATTCATACTTACCTGCTTGCTGCTGCGATGTCTGTGACCGGCCGGGAGCTCCTCCTACTGGTAAGTGACAGTTCATTTAGCAATGCGCCGCACAGACCTGTCACTTACCAGTAGGTGGAGCTCCCGGCCGGACACGAACATCGCAGCAGCAAGCAGGTAACTATGAATCGTCTACTATTGTACTATTGCTAAGTAACCATGGCAACCAGGACTGCAGTAGCGTCCTGGTTGCCATGGTTACCGATCGGAGCCCCAGCGATTAAAGTGGGACTCCGATCGGGAACTCCGCTGCCACCAATGATCGGGGGGGGGGGGAGAGATGGGAGGCCGCATACTGGCCACCAATGTTGTTACTGCTATAGAGGGAGGGGGGCCGATGGTGGGCGCACACTGTGCCACCAACGATTTATTACAATAGAGGGAGGAAGGGGGGGGCGCACACTGTGCCACCAACGATTTATTACAATAGAGGGAGGAAGGGGGGGGGCCTGATGGGGGGCGCACACTGTGCCACCAACGATTTATTACAATAGAGGGAGGAAGGGGGGGGCACGATGGGGGTGCACACTGTGCCACCAACGATTTATTACAATAGAGGGAGGAAGGGGGGGGCGGGGGGCCGCACACTGGCCACCAAGCTATTATTACAATAGAGGGAGGGAGGGGAGGGTGCCGCACTGGCCACCAATGATATTCAAACTGGGGAGGGGGGGGTCTGCCCCCTGCTGCCTGGCAGCCCTGATCTCTTACAGGGGGATATGATAGTACAATTAACCCCTTCATGTGCCGCACCTGAAGGGGTTAATTGTGCTGATCACGGCCCCCTGTAAGAGATCGGGTGCTGCCAGGCAGCAGGGGGCAGTCTTGTACACAGTTTGTAGTGTATTCTAACTAGAAGCGTCCCCATCACCATGGGAACGCCTCTGTGTTAGAATACGAAAAAAAGCAATGGAGGCAGCATGTCCGGTAAAAAAACCCTTTAATGGGCACAGCCAAGTGAACTTAACGTGCAAAAAAGTTGTGACGTTTCGGCCGCTTCACAGCCTTTATCAAACACACTGTGCAATTTAAAAGTACCTACTTAAATATATTAAAACACACCCACTATCAATGGAGTAGCCAATAACAAAGACAAGAGATACTGATGTCATACAAAGTGCGCCCACAGGTGCTCTTACAAAGTGTCTCAATCATATGTGTTAGGTCCCCTATCCAACATACCTGCAGAGCGCACGTGTATCACGGCGTACCCAGGCTTCTGGCGCGCATGTCGGGAGAGAGGGAATAGCGTCACCGGCCGCCTCCCTCCGAGTCAGCTGAACGCAGGCAGCTCCGCCCCTTCATCGCGCGTCATCAAAAATCTCCCGGCATGCGCGCCGTTGCCAGGGACGCCTAGGAGTCACTTCCTCCCCGTCGCTTACAAGCGATCGCTCCACCGCATCGCGTCCACAGCGCCAGCTGCCAAACCCCAGATCAGGTGGCACAAACGAAGTGACTCACCTAACATTTGCGCCCTCTCACGCGAAGGGGGACATCCGCACATGGGCAGGCAGCAACACCACGCCTCCAGCCAAGCACCCGGCCTTGGTGACGCCGCGGCTCCGCCCTCCCCATGTCCGTCCCCCCCAGCTCTGTCAAAGACGCAACTGCGGTCTGAACCCGCCCCTTGCTGTGACGCGCGGCGTGGGACGACCGCTTACACGTCAGGGATGAAGAATAGATCCCTCATACCATACCGTGCTCTGATCTGTGCGGACCAGGGAATAAGTGAAAAAATATATGCATAATACAAAGTACAATTAAATAAACACTACACAGAGAACAAGTTGCCATGGTCACCTTACACATTTGTTACTGAGAATTCTATGTTCATTCCGAACGGTTGCAGGGCTCTCAATTCAAAGATCCACTTAAGTTCTTTCTTACGCAGAATGCGATCCTTGTCCCCCCCTCGTCTCAGAGGGCCGACAGAATCAATAATTCTAAAGCGTAGTTGGTTGACCGAGTGTCCACGCTCCACGAAGTGTTTCGCCACCGGCTTGTCTATCTGAGCCCTACGGATATTGCTCTTATGTGAGTTGATGCGCTCCCTGGCTTCCATTGTGGTTTCCCCTATGTAAATAAGGCCACACGGGCACGTGATCATGTAGGGAGGGGCGGTGGTGGTGATGGACACACCTAGCTATGAACGGGAAGTACATAGACAGCTGGGTGACCGGGAGGTATATGTTGAGCTTCAGAATGATCCCAAGTGGGACATCAAACGTATTTTGGAAACAATCATCGGTGAAGCCCTGGTTGGGGGTATCATCGATATTGAAGTCAGGGAATTCCTTCTGATTAAACACCCGGTCACTCCCCTGTTCTATGTGCTTCCCAAAATACATAAAAGCTTGGTTGATCCCCCGGGCCGGCCCATTGTGTCGGGCAGGGATTCAATCTTCAGCAACATAGCGATATTTCTTGATAGGGTACTGCGGGTTCATGCCACCAGCGCCCCCTCATACATCAGGGACACCAGCCACTTTTTGTTGAGGCTCAGAGAGCTGAGCTTACCTACTGACCCCATCCTTGTCAGTTTCGATGTAGTCTCTCTTTACACCTCCATAGAACACACCTATGGATTGAATGTCGTCGATGTGGCCCTGGCCCGCACCGGGCTCTCCCTGGGCGGCCGTGGGTTTGTCCTCCATCTCTTGGAGGTGGTCCTAAGGCGAAATTATTTTCGCGTTGGGAACACCTATTACCAACAATTGCGTGGAGTGGCCATGGGCTCGAACGTGGCGCCCACGTATGCCAATATGTTCATGGCAGAGGTGGAGGACAGACTCATCTATCAGGCTGACTTGTTTAGGAGAGCCCGGTGCTGGTGGCGCTACATCGACGACATTTTTGTGGTGTGGGGAGGCTCCCAAGGTGAACTACAGCTGTTTTGTGAGTTCCTCAATAATATGGTGCCCGGGTTGGGGTTTACCATGACAATGTCGACAGTTTCCCTGCAATTTCTAGACGTGATGGTACACATCAAGGAGGGAGGTATTGTTATAACGGATATTTTCCACAAACCAACGGACAGGAACAATCTGTTAGACTTCAGGAGTAACCACCCCCGACGGATGGTAGAGTCGTTACCCTGGAGTCAGATGTTGAGGGTGAGACGGGTGGTATCTGGGGAGGAGCGTTTCGGGAGGAGGGTGGAGGAGATGGGGAGGAAATTCCTGGATAGGGGATACCCACGACGATTAGTGGAGAAGATCTCACTGAAAGTGGGGGAGGTTGACCGAGAGTCCACGCTCCAAGGGAAGGTGAAGGAGAGGGACGCTAAACGGATTCCGTTTGTCTCCACATACGGATCTAAGAGTGGCGATATAGCGCGGATCATTCGCAAAGAGTGGCACATCCTACAAAAAGGATTACCCAGGGTGGAGGAGTTTGTGGATTTCCCCATGATGGCATACAAGAGAGGGACCAGCCTGCGTGATAAATTGGTGAGGACGGAAGTTGGTGAGCCACGGGGGGATGGGCAGAGGTATCTGGCACCAAGGAAGTTGGGATGTTTTCCCTGCCTTGGTTGTTGCAATTGTGGTAACATGCTCAAGGGAGATACCTTTGCCCATCCCTACAGTGGCAAGCCCTATAAGATAAAAAACTTCTACACATGCAGGTCACGGGACGTGATATACATGATCACGTGCCCGTGTGGCCTTATTTACATAGGGGAAACCACAATGGAAGCCAGGGAGCGCACCAACTCACATAAGAGCAATATCCGTAGGGCTCAGATAGACAAGCCGGTGGCGAAACACTTCGTGGAGCGTGGACACTCGGTCAACCAACTACGCTTTAGAATTATTGATTCTGTCGGCCCTCTGAGACGAGGGGGGGACAAGGATCGCATTCTGCGTAAGAAAGAACTTAAGTGGATCTTTGAATTGAGAGCCCTGCAACCGTTCGGAATGAACATAGAATTCTCAGTAACAAATGTGTAAGGTGACCATGGCAACTTGTTCTCTGTGTAGTGTTTATTTAATTGTACTTTGTATTATGCATATATTTTTTCACTTATTCCCTGGTCCGCACAGATCAGAGCACGGTATGGTATGAGGGATCTATTCTTCATCCCTGACGTGTAAGCGGTCGTCCCACGCCGCGCGTCACAGCAAGGGGCGGGTTCAGACCGCAGTTGCGTCTTTGACAGAGCTGGGGGGGACGGACATGGGGAGGGCGGAGCCGCGGCATCACCAAGGCCGGGTGCTTGGCTGGAGGCGTGGTGTTGCTGCCTGCCCATGTGCGGATGTCCCCCTTCGCGTGAGAGGGCGCAAATGTTAGGTGAGTCACTTCGTTTGTGCCACCTGATCTGGGGTTTGGCAGCTGGCGCTGTGGACGCGATGCGGTGGAGCGATCGCTTGTAAGCGACGGGGAGGAAGTGACTCCTAGGCGTCCCTGGCAACGGCGCGCATGCCGGGAGATTTTTGATGACGCGCGATGAAGGGGCGGAGTTGCCTGCGTTCAGCTGACTCGGAGGGAAGCGGCCGGTGACGTTATTCCCTCTCTCCCGACATGCGCGCCAGAAGCCTGGGTACGCCGTGATACACGTGCGCTCTGCAGGTATGTTGGATAGGGGACCTAACACATATGATTGAGACACTTTGTAAGAGCACCTGTGGGCGCACTTTGTATGACATCAGTATCTCTTGTCTTTGTTATTGGCTACTCCATTGATAGTGGGTGTGTTTTAATATATTTAAGTAGGTACTTTTAAATTGCACAGTGTGTTTGATAAAGGCTGTGAAGCGGCCGAAACGTCACAACTTTTTTGCACGTTAAGTTCACTTGGCTGTGCCCATTAAAGGGTTTTTTTACCGGACATGCTGCCTCCATTGCTTTTTTTCGGATTCATTATGAGGGAGCCCTAAGGAATCTTGGACTCCAGGTGGGCTGTTGCATTTCGGTTGACCGCAAGATCTGGTGAGTGCGATTCCAATACTTTATTTTTTACTTCTGTGTTAGAATATACTGTCGGATATGAGTTTTCACGAAGTGAAAACTTAGATCTGAAAAAGCTTTTATGCAGACGGATCTTCGGATCCGTCTGTATGAAAGCAACCTACCGCCACGGATCACGGACACGGATGCCAATCTTGTGTGCATCTGTGTTCTTTCACGGACCCATTGACTTGAATGGGTCCGTGAACCGTTGTCCGTCAAAAAAATAGGACAGGTCATATTTTTTTGACGGACAGGATACACGGATCACGGCCTCGGCTGCAAAACGGTGCATTTTCCGATTTTTCCACGGACCCATTGAAAGTCAATGGGTCCGTGAAAAAAAACGGAAAACGGCACAACGGCCACGGATGCACACAACGGTCGTGTGCATGAGGCCTAAGTCCTAAATCGTGAGTACTCTTTTATGCAGGTTTGCACAAACCCCACCAACTTATTTTCTTATTTCCAGGACTGGCCTATGATACGATTCCAGAAATGTTTGTACTTCTAGACCAACAAGCATCTTTGAGTTGCAGAAATTTGACTAGGCAATTGTTTTAGTATACGTTATGCTTGTATGACTAACTTTTGCGATTGTAAACTTGTCTGTAGCAATAATCATTATTTATAACCCATATATTGTCTGAAGGTCTTCAGGTTACCACTTGACTTCCTGTTTAGGTGACTACAATTTCATTACAAATAGCTGCATACACACAGTAGTCATATAAAGCTCTTGAATGTTATATACAAAGGTAAGAGCTACAGTATATGTAAGTTGTATTCAGAACTAGGCTGAATGGAGACCTAGAAATAGGCTTGAAAGGACCCCCTTAGGGTCTCTTCGGCCTGAACCCCGCCACGTCGCCGAACCTGTAAGCATATTTACTTGCTCCTCAACTGCAGTTTCCGACTCCTTCGGTCCTCGCTGCCGCGCTCTAGTCCTGCTTATCACTATCCAGTGTCATGGGGATAACGTGCAGCAAAAAGCCAAATAACTGTCCACAGCTGTGACGTGTTCTCCATGCATCATATCGATGGGTCACATGACGTACTTTGACATGGAGGGCCATCTAATCAAAAGGCCCCCCAAAGATTGACAACCCCTTTAAATGGGTTACCTCATCAACACCACCTCTATTTTATATAAAGCGGGTCCTTCACTGTCCATATACCCTAATACGAAGTCTAGCCAAGTGAAGCCATACTGGGACAACCCTTTTACCTGAATACCTGAAATACTTTTACATCTAAAGATTTTAGATTTATTACATAAGCTTATATTAAGACACTTGGATTTGCTGTGCAAATTGCCTTTCAAGCAGTTTTCTGTTGTCATGCAGCTATGTTTCAGTAAGTATTCGAAATATTGGAGTCTGGTAGGATTGCTGTCCAATGGCTTGCCGTCCCATATAGTGATATTATGATTTTTACCCTTTTTATTTGACGTTTTATTGTAGCAATAACATATCTACAGTGTTCTTTCAAGATACAATGGCCTCAGGATACAATATTTTTACCATACAATGGTCTTTTCTGACCCATCATAAGTTGAAACCAGACTCATCATACAATGTCTCAGACTCAGATCCAACCAATGAAGGCCACTTCTCTGATAAAATTGCTGGATTAGTTGCTAGTTAGCAGCTATTCCTGACTGTTATATGTAAGGACTTGTTTATCTGTCTTAGTTATCTGCTTATTTTTCTTAACTCTTCATTTTCTCTTATCTTGATGACATTTTTGGCCTTTGGAACCGATTACTCAACTTACAATGGTTTCAACATACAATGGTCGTCCTGGAATCAATTAATATTGTAACTTGAGGGACCACTGTACTTGTTTTGATTTATATTCTTTATATTATTATTATTATTTTAAATTATTTATATTATAGGGTTACATTGTTCCCTTACATGTTACCCAAGGGCAACATCTACATGGCATTTATATGTTCTCCATGTGTTGGTGTGGCTTTCCTTCCACACTTTAAGGACACCATATATAAAAAGAAGATGAGGTAGCTAAAAACTCAATCAGCAGGTTCTTCTAGATTATGAATGATGCCCAGTTTATTCGATATCAGAGCACTCAGGATATGTTGCAATTAGGAGTTTATTTCATGCATCTAGAAATATTTAGCAAACCATGGCCAATGTTTTAGTCCAACCTGCACCTTGTTCACTGCCATATTGTTGCGATGTGTATGGAGTATTGGATGGCGTCCTAATTGCAACATATTCTGTTGCTGTGATATCTCATACTACCATACTACCATCATTTATCAACAACTTCTCCACGTGGAGTGCCAACCAGTCTCTCTTCTATTAGGATCTGATTGGCAGGGGTACAACTCCAGACACCCCTGACGATCAGCTTACAGTGCCATCCATTAGATAGTGGCTATGCTTGGTATTGCAACTCAGCCCCGTTGACTTGAATGGGACTGAGCTGCCCATAGGCCAGGGATGGCCAACCTGAGGCTCTCCAGCTGTTGAAAAACTACAACTCCCAGCATGCCCACACTACCTACAGCTATTAGGCATGGTGGGAGTTGTAGTTTTACAGCAGCTGGAGAGCCGCAGGTTGGCCATCCCTGTCATAGGCCATATGACTGATGACCGTGACATCTCTGGCCTAGGAAGAGGCCACAGTACTCACCGAATCACCAAGGTTTCTTCAAACAGTTAATTGGCTGGGACATCAGTAGTCGGATATTGATGACCTATCCTGAGGATAGGTCATCAGCATTAAAAACTTGGGCAACCCTATTAATGACACTAATATTGTATTGAAACATAGCATGCAAAGGGGCTGCCTAGGATAAGAAAAACATGGCTGCTTTTTTCAAGGAAAAGCGCCACCCCAGTCCACAGGTTGCATGTGGTATTGCAGCGACATCTGGATCTGAGCTGTAATACCAGCTACAGACCATAGACAGGTGTGGAGCAAGTGCGGTTATGGAAGACAGCAGGCCTGTTTTTCTAATCTTCAACAAGCCCTTTGAGGCGATCTAGTTGGAAGATAAGATTTCATTGTATTATTATATATTTTTTTATTATATTGTATTTTACCTCTTATTCTTCAGCATTCACAGGGGAAAACCCGCCACCAAGGCACAAATCTCAGATTGCAGGAGGAATGTGCTTAGACATAGTAGATCTAAAGAACGTTAAAACGCTATTTGGCAACTTCATAATTACAAGGAGGAATACACCTGCCGCTGTGTAAATTTGTAAGGGGAAGGAAATTAAGATTCGGCTTGGAATTCCACACTCATTAAAAGGAAATTACGTTACAACATAAAGTCTAATGGATGTGGGATTATTTGGCGGGCCGTACGCTGCTCCAGCAAAGGGAGTAATTGTGATGTTGCTCACATTTTTTCCTTTGGTCTCCCTAAAGAATTTCCTTGGTTCTGTCTGTGGAATTTGTCTTGACTTCCCACTTCTATATATAGAGCGAGTGAATTGCACATGCTGACCGTGAGAGGGACGAGCCCTGCCAGCAAATTTCAGACAGTGAAAAAAAGGCTTCTACTGGAAAATTGAGAAAGTTGATTCATTGCTTGGTTTTATAAATCTAAAGGGGCAAATTACTTGTGCTTAAAACAAAGCAATCATAGTGTTAAAAAACAATGTAGTGCCAGACTGTGTGAGCAATGTGTGCAGTGGATGTTTTTATTGAGACTGTGGATGGCCGATGTTTAATATGAATTAATACTTGGAATAATTAAGCCACCAGTGCTGTTGCTATTCACCAGGTGTGAATATACTCAGTCCAGATAGGGTCAGGTTCCAATTTTTGATGTAGTACAACAACATATGGCTTATTTATATATTTTTTTAAATGTACAAGGTTTTCAGTCCTTATAAAAGTTAAACTTAAATTTATTTTAATTTTTTTATACCTAAAGAATCTTGAGCTTTGTTTTGTTGATGTAAAGCTCTAAATTCTTTGCATAGAAATATAGTTAAAGGGGTTATCCCATCATAATGATCACTGTTAAATCTGTTAATGATTTGACAGTGATCATTTTTGTACATATACTTTATTAACAAATCCCCACCGATTAGGATAAAATTCATACCCACTTACCTGATTGTTGTGACTCGGTCTCCCCTGGTTACGACCACTGCTCTTCTCCAAAAGCCCGAAGGTCGCGCTTGCCCAGAAGACGACTCCTTTTCTCCTGGCCGGTCCGCTCGCTGTTCTGAACGCGCACGCTGCCGCGCATGCGCGACAGTGACTTCTTCCCAACCAGAATAGTACAGAGCTGCGAACGCGCACGCCGGCTCTGTAGGAATAAGTCACCATTGCGCATGAGCTGTGGCGTGCGCATTCAGTCCAGCGCGCGGCACGGCCGGGAGAAGACTTCAATTAAGATGAAGCCCGCCCCCAGCCAGAATCCAGGAAGTGAACGCGCGGTGGCAGCAGGTAAGTATAAAAACGCTAAGTGGGATAACCCCTTTAAGTGATAGAATTCCACCACCACTAGAGGGAGCTTATTGCATACTGTTTTATTCATGCCTTAACTGTATGCAGAATAAGCTTCCCTAGTAGTGACTGCAGGCAGTCTGGATTTTATCATTTAACTTTGTATGCAGTGAATTTATGGAGATATATTAAGATGTATTCATTGTTGTGAGGTGCGCCACAGTTATTAAGAGGTGCATACCTCCTAAAGGGGTTGTTAATCTTCGGAAGGCCTTTCTGCCAGACCCAGTGATGTGACACATAGGAGACACATCAGTCATTGTCTACAGCAGCCATGTTACACCCATGTCAAACAGTATGTTGACAGACGGGGACTTGGACTATAAGTATGCTTACGTAAGCAGGTCTGGCCATGTGGGGGGAGGGAGAGATGAGAAAAAAGCCCATCAAACCGGAACAATCCCTTTAATAATTGTGGAGCATGTAATGCTGTTTCTGGTGTAATGTATGCCAGTTTTCTGGTTTACACGTTGTTAAAGGAGTTCCCTGGGAATGATTTAGAATGGCCACAAGCAACCTGTCCTAGAATGTGAGCAGGATTGGTTGCCGCCACTTGCAGAACTGCCTAGGGGAGAGAGGGGACGGGAACTCACTATACATTACACTGCTCTACAATAGATGGTAATGATGCGATCCTGTCTGCATTATGCCATCATGGCTGAGCAGCCTGGCAGGAACGTTCACCAATGTTTAGTATATGCAAGTTCCTGCGTATAATGAGGCCCCGGCCCCTCACCTCTCCTTGGCAGCTCTGCACATGGAGTAAACCAGTCCTACTCTCATTCTAGGAAAGGTTGCTTTTGGCCATTTTAAATCATAAAAAAAAAACTTTAAGTGAGTCAGGCTCATTTATGGCCTTATCTGTAAAGAATAAATCAAGGCAACTGGACTTACTGTAGATTTCTTGAAAACGTTTCACTCGTTCTTCCATCGAGCTTTCTCAATTCTGAGTGACTGTGGTTGGATGCGATTGCATAGTGAGTATGTATGGGCAGCTCTCCAGTTAGTAAGATGGCGCCTACAGCTCGTTTTTCTACTGAGCATGCGCCCAGGACAACATACTGTGTCCGACGTTGTGACGGAGGTGGATCGGCCTATTGAGATGACGCGCAGCGCCAGTGTGATGATGCGCAGCGTGTCCGGCATGCTGAGAATCTATTATTGGTGCGCTGCCACGCCTGCGCAGACGGACATCCGGAACGCCGAGTTCACGGCCAGGAATGAGCCTCCTTACCTGTTAAGTATGTTGCGAGTAAAACTTCAATGCTCCTCCCCCTCTCCTCTTTTATCACATGTATGCACACTGACCGTTGGTATATCATACCATCAGGTTTATGAAGTCCACTTGCAGACATGCCCTATATTTGTGATTTCACTATTGATGATGATCACCATATGCATATATATGTGCTGTACACTGCAGACATTATGCTGATTTAATGCACAGTATTGTTCTATTTTTATGATCTGTTAACCACACCCACTGGGGGTGTTGTCACATGATTTGTACTTCCTATATAATCACAGTCATTTGAGTTATGTCTTTGCTTGAGGAAGGCTCGCGATCAGAGCCGAAACGTTGCACCACTGGTGTGAATAAAGGATTCACCACTTTATTACTTGGAGTGCCTCTCATTTTTCTTGTTATTTTCAATAGGGAAATTTTCCATTCCCTCTGAGGCGTGCACCCGCTTTTTCTTCGTTGAGCCAGTGCCGCCTTTTTTCTTCATATATATATATATATATATATATTATTTTAATTCTTTCACTGTCTTAAAAAAAATATCATTTGATCATGACTTCATTCTAGTGTTCTGTGTCCTTAGAGACATCACAATAATCAATATTTGGTTGCTTCACTTCACTTGATGTCAGTGCTCCTCCTTGAAGACATCTGAAATAGGTTGCCTCCAATGAATAATGCCTGCAGGGTCACTGTCAGGTTTCCTTGTACTCTGTAGCATGAGAACACCCAGTATTATTTGGATGACAGTCACAATTCCATAGAGCATCATGCTGGGGAAAATGTCTTGCAGGCCCTATCTTATCTGTTTGGCAGCAGAATTCATCAGTAGCCTGCTGATGAACTTTGGCTTTTGTTATGTCTCTTTGATGTCTATTTTCCTGCACTGAATCTGTCTTCATAGCAGATGTCTTGAAAGATTTCCCCTTGAGACTGTGATAAAGGCTCTAAGTTTCACAGCTGCAAAGCGTGACAGTGCAAAAGTCTACAAGACCAGAAAGCATCTGAGGATCAGCATTACCCTTGATATTTATCTAGATTGTCTAGTGTACAAGAAAACTGGAATCTGATGTATGTCATATAGTGTAATATTGTCCATGTTGGTTTGCTGGCTGTGGTGTAGTAATGACTTTTATTAACAATCAAAAAATGTATATAGTTTTTAATGATTGTAAGCCATGAATCAAAGTCACCTCTCTTCTTTCCTTGTCCATCAGCTTGTATATCTTAAGGTCCTTTTACACAAATCAATAATTAAGCTGATTATCGGGGATGAGCATTTGTATAAACACTCATTCCCGATAATTGGCCGGTGATAAAATGCTCGTTCAACAGATGATCCTGTTGTTCTGCCGGCACCAAAAATCATTGTTCCTGTACAGCAGATTGTACTATCTAAACAGCAATCTGTGGTCCCGGAACAATGATTTTCAATGGGGACAAGCGATCCCTTCATTGACCGCTTGTCCCCATACAAAGTAAGTGATTGCTGCATGTAAATGCAGCCCTTATGATCAGGCAATTATCGGTAGCGTCTGCTTCGTTCCCGATAATTGCCTGACACATCGCTCCATGTAAAAGGACCTTAACTCCCACAGTCAAGCTTGTGTGCCTTCTTGAATTAGCATAGAAAGAACTCCTGCTTTAAAGTAGAAATGGCCACATAGCAGCCCATGCATGCCTTGGGAGTTAGGAATAGTAGAACATCCAAAGCCAGAGAGAAACCAGCTCAAAAAATTTACGGTGTCAAGCCTCAGTGCATCATGCCCTATCATGTCCTATGCACAATGTTATTCAATTATTCCTAAGTTTGTCTTTCTAAATTGTCCTTAAAGTCAAGGGGCGTAAGTTACAGTCTATCTTAAATGACATATTTATTAATCAACTTATTGATCCTAAATCAGATTGTTTTTAAAACGAATGATCGTCGCCTGATTATATGTATTACTACAGAAAGTTAACAACGCTTAAAGTGGAGCTGTCATCTCTCCGGTCTATTTTAGTAACTATTTGCTTTCCCTATATAAAAACAATATCTCTCTATGTTGTGCTGTTTCTCTATTATTCCTACTAGCAGTTTAAGAATAAATGTACATCTGTGTGTTTCCAATTGGGGGGTGTCCCTGTATAGTCTGGCAATGACAGCCCTGATATTATAGAGCCAGACTGTGCAGGGACTATGCTATGATTAAGAATGCTGTGGATGTTCAGAACATGTACGTTTCTGGGGCTGCCTTTTTCTTCCCCCATTGCTCAGAATTTTCAAACATTTGATATCAATAAAGATTGCATCTTGTATTCCTTTTACTGGAGCACTGGATCAATGTGTGCCGTGTGCAGGGACGCACCCCCAGTTGGTAACACCCAATTGTACATTTATTCCTAAACATATAGTCGGAATAATAGAAGGAAGTGCACAACATAAAATTCATAAGAATAGACGCACAAGAATGGTTATTTCATGTGGCAAACCAATCATTTGCTTTAACAGACATGTCAGTAGAGCTGATGGGTCCTCTTTAATGAGGGCTATGTATAAAATGCTCAAAGTGGTACTACTTTATTCTGTATTACATGTATGGGGTCCCTGGATATCTTAAACTATTGTAGGAGAGTCCCCGGAATAATAATGGACGGACGATACGTGCCACCAGAGGTCCTGGCCTCCGTGGAGTAAGAACCGGATCATTGCGGTTACAGCGGCGAATGCTGCTGGCGCAGCGTGTCCGGGCCGGTTCTTACTGTTCCCCACGGCCAGCCCAGGTTTTTGGTGGAGCTGGGCCTTTAAAGAACCCAGCCTGCTGATGATGGGGGTGGGGTGTGTCTTGCTGTGCTGGAGATTTCCACAGACAGAGTGAGTGCTGGTGAAGGAGAGTCTGGGCGCAGCACACATTGAAGGATAGCCCTGGGACCTGTGGTGCTACGAGCCGAAGGGGCTCTGGCCTGAGGGAGACAAAGGCAGATAGCCTAGAAGCCTGCAGAACTGCTGTGGTCTGTCCAAAACAAGGTGACTCAAACCTGCTGTTTATTTTCTATGGAAGGACTTTTGTTCTATGCACTATGTGGATATGCACCTGTGTGGTCTGCACATTGCCTGTTATGCCGTTGGTGTGAATAAAGTCACAGTGTATCACAAAGACTGTCTATGATTGCCTCAATACTGCCGCCGCTACCGTAGCCTACCACGAGCACATCCCCACAATTGGTGGCTTGGAGCGGGCATTCCTGCAGTGAGGCAGGCCTGAGGCAAGAGTTGTGTTGGACTGCATGTCATATATCAGGCCTGCAAGTTTTATGGTTCCTGACAAGATGGAGGAGGCCATTAAGCACCTGATTCAGAGTAATGTACAGCAGCAACAGGCATTGCAGGCTCAGAGGGAAAGTAATGAGCTACAGCAAAAAAGACATGAGGAGGCTATGTGTGCACAGCAGCAAACAAACACTCTCCTAATGCAGCAGCTGGTAGCCATGCAAGAGTCGGTGCGAACATCCCTGCAAGGAGTTTCAACTGCGACAACCCCGACTGTGTCTACTGCCAGGGACAAAGTCCAATCCGCCCTGAGGAAAATGGGTCCGGGAGATGATATAGAGGCATTCCTGATGGTATTCGAAAGAACCGCGGAGCAAGAGAGGCTGCCGTTGGAGCAGTGGGCCGAGGTGGTGGCGCCTTTTCTGGTGGGGGACGCACAAAAGGCCTATTTTGACCTCAGCTGCGATGAGGCCAAGGACTATGAGAGGCTAAAAGCTGAGGTGTTGGCCAGGTTGGGGGTAAACACCTATGTGCGAGCGCACAGGGTGTGTCAGTGGGTGTTTGCCGAGTCCCGACCCGCCCGGTCACAAGCCTATGACTTACTTCACCTAGTAAAAAAATGGCTTCAGCCTGAAATATTGAGCCCTTCTCAGATGGTTGAAAGGGTCGTGGTCGACAGGTTCGTGCGTACCCTCCCGAGAGCCATACAGCGCTGGGTGGGACAAGGCGATCCAGGCAACCTGGAACAACTGGTTAGCCTGGTGGAGAGGTATATGGCCACTCAGGATTTGGGGCGGGACTCAGCGGTACTACCGAAGTCACGTCAGCCCCCGCTGCCGACCCGGGATCCTGAAAAAGGGATCCCACCACATAAGGAGGGGAGTGGATCTCCAGTCCGTGGGAGGAATACCCTGGGGAGGAGGGAGGCTGCGAGGATCAGATGTTGGCATTGTCAGGACTGGGGACATGTGGCATCCAACTGCCCTAGGGCATCCGAACCCATGGACTGCGGGTTCGCTCGCCGGTCCTCTTTTTATGCCCAACCGGTGTATATAGCGGACCCCCTGCTGGCGGCGGACAACCCTCCGGTGTGTGATGTCGTTGTTAATGGACACTCCGTGCAGGCCCTGCTGGACTCTGGGAGCCTGGTAACTCTGGTCCATGAGTCGCTGGTAACGGAAAAACTCCCAGAAAGGCGAACCCTTACCATTGTCTGTATACATGGGGATCGCAGGGAGTACCCCACCACTAAGGTTACCCTGGCAGTGTGTGGAAAGGAGGTACCACATGTCATCGGGGTGGGGAGACGGCTCCCTTATGCCGCAATATTGGGGAGGGACTTTCCCCTGTTCTGGACTTTGTGGAGGAACGGGTTGCCTACCTATGGGGAAGGAAAATGTCCAGGTCCCGAGCCCGAGGACCCCGAGGCAGGGACCCCAGCTGTAGGGGTCACCGTAGAGGAGGTAGAGTGTAACCCTGACCGGTTTCCCCTAGAAGTATTGGCGGGTGAGACAGTAGAAAGTTCGTCCATCCTGGATCTGGAGGTACCCCGAGAAACCTTCGGGACCGCACAGCTCCAGGATTCGACGTTATTGCGGGCTAGGGAAGGTGTGTCGGTGGTTAATGGTGTTGCCCAGCGTCCCGGCGCCGATACCGTATTTCCTCACCTGGCCTATAACCAGGACCTGTTATATAGGGTAGACAAGGTGAGGCAGGAGGTGGTGGAACAACTGGTGGTGCCCCAGCCTTACCGGCGAATGGTCTTGGATTTAGCGCATGCGCATGTGTTGGGTGGTCATCTGGGGGTTAAGAAAACGCTGGAGCGAATTCTACAACGGTTCTATTGGCCTGGGATATATGAGGAAGTCCGGAGGTTCTGTCAGTCCTGTCCAGTGTGTCAGCTGACTAGCCCCCAACCTCACTATCGCAGTCCACTGGTACCTATGCCCATTATAGAGGTGCCCTTCGAAAGGATCGCCATGGATCTGGTAGGCTCCATTATTAAGTCAGCCCGAGGTCACCAACACATCCTGGTAGTGTTAGACTATGCCACTCGCTATCCGGAGGCGGTCCCATTGCGCCATACGTCGGCCAAGGTAATAGCTAAAGAGCTCATGAGTATGTTTGCCCGGGTGGGGATACCAAAGGAGATTCTGACGGACCAGGGGACACCCTTTATGTCCAAAATAACAAAGGAATTGTGTAGGCTATTAAATATTAAACACCTGCACACGTCCGTCTACCATCCCCAAACCGATGGGTTAGTAGAACGGTTTAATAAGACCCTGAAGTCCATGCTAAAAAGAGTCGTGGCTAAGGACGGGAGGGATTGGGACTTACTGTTGCCCTATGTTTTGTTTGCGGTACGGGAGGTGCCCCAGGCGTCCACGGGGTTCTCGCCCTTTGAGTTGTTATATGGGCGACATCCCCGTGGGCTACTGGATATCGCTAAGGAAGCATGGGAGCAACAGCCTACGCCTCATAAAAGTGTGATAGAGCACATAGGAAAAATGCAGCACCGAATAGGGGTCGTGTTGCCGATTGTCCGTGAGCACATGGAAGCGGCACAACTGGCCCAGAGTCGGGTATATAACCGAACCGCCCGGGTAAGGACATTTCACCCGGGGGACCGAGTTCTTGTACTCGTGCCCACGGTCGAGAGTAAATTCTTGGCCCGGTGGCAAGGACCCTATGAAGTTAAGGAGAAGGTGGGCCCAGTTGATTACAGGATATACCAGCCAGGGAGGCGGAAGCCCGAACAGGTATATCATGTGAATCTACTAAAACCTTGGAGAGACAGAGAGAATTTGTTTGCAGACAGCCCGCCCTCTGTCGGGACGTCAGGGAGTGACCCGGGGTCACCAGGTGTTCCGGAGAACGCCGCTGGGGTGACGATAGGGGACGGACTGTCGACCAAACAAGCACAAGAGGTGAAAGAATTTGTTAGTCGGAATAGGGACGTATTCTCTGACCTTCCTGGACGTACCACCTTGATCGAGCATGACATTGTCACCGAGCCCCGGGTGAAAGTCCGCCTAAGACCATACCGAGTACCGGAGGCTCGGCGACAGGCCATTTCGCAGGAGGTAAGATCGATGCTACGTCTAGGGGTCATAGAAGAGTCAAAGAGCGAGTGGGCTAGCCCGATTGTCCTTATTCCCAAACCGGATGGTTCATTACGGTTCTGTAATGATTTTAGGAAATTGAATGAGGTATCAAAATTTGACGCCTATCCCATGCCTCGGGTAGACGAGTTGATAGAGCGGCTGGGAAAAGCCCGGTATTTTTCGATCCTAGATCTCACGAAGGGCTACTGGCAGGTACCGCTGACGGAGGCGGCAAAGGAGAAGACGGCCTTTGTCACCCCGGAGGGGCTTTTTCAGTATAGTGTGTTGCCTTTTGGATTGCATGGCGCTCCGGCTACGTTCCAGCGTCTGATGGATGTCGTCCTCAAGCCCCATCACCAGTATACCTCCGCGTATCTGGATGATATAGTCGTGTTTAGCCCAGACTGGGAGGGTCATTTGTCAAAACTTCAGGCAGTGATAGATTCTCTAAGGAAGGCGGGGTTAACTGCCAACCCAAAAAAATGCTCGGTGGGACTAGAGGAAGCTCGCTATTTGGGGTATGTGATTGGACGCGGAGTCATTAGGCCCCAAGTGAATAAAGTTGAAGCAATCCGGAATTGGCCTAGACCTCGTACGTCCAAGCAAGTACGGTCATTTTTGGGCCTGATTGGGTACTACATGAGGTTCATTCCCCATTTTGCCACCTTGGCAGCCCCGTTAACCGGCCTCTTGAAGGGTAGAAAGTCGGTGATGGTTCGCTGGGGGGAGAAGGAGGAGGAGGCGTTCTCCCGTTTGAAGTCGGCCCTATGTGAGTCCCCAGTTCTGGTGACGCCCGACTTCAAGCGGGAGTTTGTAGTTCAAACAGATGCCTCGGGAGTAGGACTAGGGGCTGTGCTTTCCCAAGAGCTCAACGGGGAAGAGCACCCCGTGGTTTTTCTAAGCCGCAAGCTTACCCCAGCAGAAACCCGGTATAGCATTGTGGAGAGAGAGTGCCTCGCCATCAAGTGGGCACTCGAGTCTCTCAGATATTACCTTCTGGGGAGAAGGTTCCGTCTGGTGACCGACCACTCCCCTCTCCAGTGGATGAGTCGGGCTAAGGAGGGGAGCGCTCGGGTTACCAGGTGGTTCTTGTCCCTCCAGAACTTTAAGTTCACTGTTGAGCACAGGGCCGGCCGCTTACAGGGGAACGCAGATGCCCTGTCCCGGGTACACTGCTGTGCGTGTGTTCACCCCCTCAGGCTTGAACGGTATGTTCAAGCCCTCAGGGGTGAACAAAGGGGGGGGATATGTAGGAGAGTCCCCGGAATAATAATGGACGGACGATACGTGCCACCAGAGGTCCTGGCCTCGGTGGAGTAAGAACCGGATCATTGCGGTTACAGCGGCGAATGCTGCTGGCGCAGCGTGTCCGGGCCGGTTCTTACTGTTCCCCACGGCCAGCCCAGGTTTTTGGTGGAGCTGGGCCTTTAAAGAACCCAGCCTGCTGATGATGGGGGTGGGGTGTGTCTTGCTGTGCTGGAGATTTCCACAGACAGAGTGAGTGCTGGTGAAGGAGAGTCTGGGCGCAGCACACATTGAAGGATAGCCCTGGGACCTGTGGTGCTACGAGCCGAAGGGGCTCTGGCCTGAGGGAGACAAAGGCAGATAGCCTAGAAGCCTGCAGAACTGCTGTGGTCTGTCCAAAACAAGGTGACTCAAACCTGCTGTTTATTTTCTATGGAAGGACTTTTGTTCTATGCACTATGTGGATATGCACCTGTGTGGTCTGCACATTGCCTGTTATGCCGTTGGTGTGAATAAAGTCACAGTGTATCACAAAGACTGTCTATGATTGCCTCAATACTGCCGCCGCTACCGTAGCCTACCACGAGCACATCCCCACACTATATTGTAACTACTGGGACTGGCTTCACCCCTGTCATCTCTGACTGTGACATATTTTACAATACAGGATAGTTTTATAAGCCATAAACGTACTTCACCGGGCTTAATCTTTTTGAGAGATGTGTTGTATAAAAATGAAGAACTAAATGTAAAAAAACTAAAATATATATATAAAGAAAAAAAAAACAGCAATAACCTAATAGAATTGATGGTAAAATCACGACTAGAGATAAGCATATTGATTCTGAAATTTGGAAATTCAACCCCAACTTTAACAAAATTCGGACTCTAACCAATATGAATTTTGTGTTATTTAGTTCTAGAGAATCATGAAGCAAAATTGAGGTTGAGAGAGTGTTCCAGGCAACCAGAACACTTTTGATTCTGGTAGAACTTATTTGGAATCAAATCGAGAAGGTGATTTGGCCGAAACAGATCAGAATCAAATTTTAAGATATTTGCTCATCTCTAATCGTGACCAATCATAACAACAGTCCTATCCTGACCAGGAAAGATTAAATAACATGTATGATGATAAGCATCACAGAATGGCAAACACAACTTAATATTCTATTTAGGATCCAATGTACATCATAACATTTACATTCTTAAAAATGTAGAACTGTGTATTTCATTTTACTATGTTTTCACACTAAAATGCTAATAATACAATAAATACCAGAATAAGTACAATCCATTTGGAAAGTCTTCAGACCCTTTCAATTTTTTACATTTTATGTTGCAGCCAAATTTATTAAAAATAAAAAACTCGAATTTTGCATGGACATAAGTATTCAGACCCTTGACATTTAGCTCTGGGGACAGGCATCTCATGTCTCTTGATCATCTTCGAGATGTTTCTACACCTTGATTGGAGGTCATCTGTGGTAAATTCAGTTGATTGGACATGATATGTTAAGATGCTTCCTGTCTACATAAGGTCTCAGCTGATAATGCAAATCAGAGCAAAAACCAATCCATGAGGAGGAAAGAACTGCCTGTAAAGCTCAGATATAGGATTGTGTGGATGCCCAGATCTGGAGAAGGGTACAAAAACATTTCTGCTGCACTGAAAGTTTCCAAGAGCACAATGGCCTCCATAATTCTCAAAGAAGTTTGGAACAACCAGGACCCCAACTGGAGCTGGCTGCCCCAAAAAGCAAAAATCACTGTGATATCCTAACAGTTAGTCCTTAGACCAGCAATTGCTACAAATTGTTAAGAGTTCGATCATTAAACGGTTAATATATCCATAATAACATTTAGAGACTGCAATGTTTCTTACACACAATTTTTTTTATTCTATACTGTTAATTGCTGTATGTTTACTGTAAGTAACTGGGGCGTAGTGTGAGCCATAGAAATCAATAGTGCAAGAAATGAAGACACAAGTTTAAGATGTTACCACCACTTTCAGGGTTTTAACATTTACAAATTCACATGAGGTGTGCATTAAAAAAGCCAAATGTAACAAAATAAATGCAGTGAATAATAAAAGTCTTCTTTTTGCCTAAAGCAGTTAAGTTGAACGTTTCGGTGCCAGCCAGTTATGTGTTGGCAACAGTGATGTCTAAATGATTGCACAATACACATAAAAAGAAAAGTGTAAGACCGCTTAGTTCATGCAGAAAGGTGTATGGAAAGTATTCTGGAACATTTAAAAAGTAACATCATAGTCATTCATAACACTTAAAATAACTGGAAACAAGGCGAAATTCTTTAACAAATCCAGGGACTCATTTAACAGAAGCCAGGAAATGACAAAGGTACTAAATATCTACAATTTGTACTGTAGGTAAATTTGGTCATTGGGAATAGGGATATGTTATGTAACTTTTTTTTTTATTCAGTATGATCATATATTCAGTTTCAAGGAGGGTTTGCAGGGTACATTCAGCATATTATCCTGCACAGATGCTACACATGTCCATCAGTAAATACAGTCTGGTGCACATTCCAATGTTGCTGGGTCCTGCAAAAAGTCTGTGGGTATAGTATGCAACTGTATGGCTTGCACTTGCATACGTCTGGGTTGCATGTCAGACATATTAGTAGGCACATACGCCATTGGTATTGAGCTTGAAGTACATTTTCTGCTGTTATGTGCTAGGTATGGTACACTGCCGCTCCTGCAAACAGCTCATGTGTTGCCAGTATTCGGATCCTCACCTCACGGAGACAGCATTAAAATCGAAAAGTGTTTGACCGAATCAACTTCCTAATGATGATCCGAAGCCTGATTCGCTCAACGCTAGTCATCAATATCTGATCGGAGGGGGTCCGACTCCTGGGACCCCCAGTGATAAGCTGTTTGAGATGGCACCAGCGCTCCTGTGAGCACCACTGCCTTCTCTCTGCTTTTCCTACACCGTTGATGACACATTCATCAATCATGTGACCTAGGAGCAGCTAAGCCCCATTCAAGTGAATGGGGCTGAGCTGCAATACCGATGTATGGCGCTGTGCTTGGTAAGCTGCGAGAAGGGAGCGGCGCTCACAGGAGCGCCAGTGCCTTCTCAAAACAGCTGATCGTGAGGGTCCCAGGTGATGGTCCAGAGGATAGGTCATCAGTAAAAAAAATTGTGTAAAACCCTTTTAAGCCTGTGGTAAAATATGTAATAAACATATTTATACAAACTAATATATTCACCAGTGCGATCAATAAAAAAATTAAAATGTAAGCAATATGGCATATGTGTGGTGGCACATTCTCTTAATTGTTACAGTTTTTTTATAACACTTTTTTTCCTCTGTGACTTCTTTTGTCAGTTGAGGTTTAGTTGGTTTTTGGACAGCAGTGTGTCATCGCCAGTACATCTGCTTGGAGCTGGAACTGAAGTGCTGAGAAAAAGTCTTGCACATTTGGGAATCTGTTGTAGTTATCTGCTTAGGACAATGATTTAAAAATATGAACTCCTTTTAAATAGTTGACTGCATTATTCAAGGGCTGCCACACGTTCAGGTTTTTTGTGCAATCTTTTAAGCCAAAACCAGGAGTGGATTAAAAAAAGTGGAGGTCGTATATGCCCATACTTACTCTACTGTTATGATCCAGACCTGATTTTGGCTTCAAAAACTGCATCAAAAAGCCTGAACGTGTGGCAGCAACCTTAAAATGATTAATAATTTATCAGATTTATTCTGTTGTATACTTATAATATGTCGGGAAGGTTTATTTATTTTTTTATTTTTTTATTACATCTTGTGCTTTTTCCAAATGTTACCAAATTGATTTGTTTTATTACATCTTGTGCTTTTTCCAAATTTTACCAAATTTACAGATAGTCGCAGATCTTTAAAAAAAAAAGAGAAAAAAGTTTCAGATCAAGAACAATGTTTTCTAAATATGCTCTTTTCAATAAATAAATAAATACATAATTGCTCTCTGATTTTCCATTTCTAACAAGCTCGTTAGCAGCTTGCGCTAAATCAGTTCATTTGTTCACAGATGATTGCCTCTCATAATGAAAGGCAGATTTTGTCAAGTTTCGTCTACGTAAACACAACTCATCGCAGGCAGGTTGGGCTGGAGAACTTCTTTTTTCAACCTGCGCCAACACCCGCCGACCTTGGAATCGTTTTCTCCAGCGTCTGCTTCTAATGAGAGAGAAAGTTGCTGACAAACTTGTTTAGTTACTTGAATGATGCAGCAAGTGTGTTAGAGACATATTTTACTCATTTACTGTTCCCTGAGATTTTATTTTTCTCTTTTATTGCAATACGGCAACAATAGAAACTCGGAGGTAGAAACAATAAGACCCTGGAACAGATGGACGGTACTATATGTATCGCTGGTTCCTGCTGTGCGACATAAGCTCCTAACGAGCTGCGTACAGAAATCCTGCTTTATGCTGCATCTGTTACCATTAAACACATCTGTATTTTACTCAGTATTTAGAGAGGTTGCCAGTTGAGGTGGCAGGAAAAAAAGAGAAAATAAAATCAAACAGCAGTAATATTAAATAATATTAACGCCAAATGTCCGAACTTCTCAAAGCAAATTCTTACCCTTAAATGCCATTAGTTTTTTCACTCTAAATAGATTTAACATTTTTTTGCTGATTAATATCTACCGTAATTATATTTTATACTGAACATGAGCTTCATTTTTCTGTGCTTCAAATCCCCTTCATAGATATCCTGACAGCTCATAAACACTAATTTAAGCCATATTGTTATCAGTTTGATAGAAACTTTTTTACAGAAAAAAAAAAAAAAAGCTGGCTGGCTGTTCATATAGAAAAATGTGTTTCTTGCAGGATTTTGTTATACAGTACTTGCCAGCAAGCGGTATGAAACAACTGAGACAGTGACCACTCCCTCACTCTCTATGCTAAACTTTCCCTGATAAATCTCTAAAATCTACACAATTATATCTCCATATTCTCTCCCTATAGTGTCCATAGTAACTTGTGTCTACAATTGTGTTTTGGCAGACACTGCCACAACGCATCGTATGACAAGCCTAGCTGGGAGCAAAATGGCGTTTCTTCCTTCTGAGCAGAAGGACCTGTCTGCCTACCTCTTCATGAGTGGCTGATCAGGCCGTCTGTCAGCCTCTCAACCAGTCAGGGTAAGACCCCCACTTCCTCCCAGTGTCATGTGATCCTTCATCTTCTTCCTCACGCCTTTTCCCACGCCAACCAATTTTTACAGTAAAATGGTGCTGGAAGCAGTTTTTTCGCGATTTGTCCAAAACGAATCAAAAAACGTTGCTTTTTTTGGTAGAAACTTTTTGGTCAAATTTGTAATAAATCTGATTAGTTTAGAATTGATTCTTTCATTTCTTCTCTTAAGTCCCCATGCACACAACTATATCTCTTTCACAGATCTGCAAAACACGGATACTGGCCATGCGAATCCCCAAGTTTCCCGTTCCGCACGTCCCACCCTATGTTAAAAATGGACAATTCTTGTCCACAAAATGGAGGAAAATTGGACGTGTTCTACTTTTTTTGTGGGATAGCAGAACAGACATACGATGCGGACAGCGCAGTGTGCTGTCCAAATTTTTTTCGGCCCCATTGAATTGAATGGGTCTGCATCCCGATTGGATATGGTTGTGCGCATGAGGCTTAATACCTAATATTACTGTAACATGTCAGTGGTGTTTCTTTTTCTATAGAAAATGTTTAGGAGGAAGCTGTCTAAGTCTATTAATTCAAATATCACACTGCTGCCATGATTTATTTCATTGTGCCAGTTATGCGGTCACCCGTGTGCATTATACGGTATCTGGTAATGGGCATAAATTGTTTCAGAAAGCCACCACTTTGTGACTTGGTCACCTTTTGATTGGTTGTTATGATTTGCTGTTATGGCACATGCTTCTTATTAGGTTGTATTGTGCCGTAGTGTGTATTGTGGTCTATGAAGTCTCTTTAACCCTAGGGATATAAGTGGGCTTTATTTGATACATTTCTTGTGGGGTTTTTTTTTCCACTGAATTGGAGATGATTTAATAAAAACAGTGCATACACGGACATTTGAAGACACAATGGGTCTCTGTAGATTACTGGAATGTAGTACATTGAAAATGTACAGCCGTATCAATGTCACATATTTCAGGGCCTTCTTCTTCTAAATGGTAAGCAACTAATAAAATCCCATCTATTATTTTTCCAGTTTAGATTAAACTTGTCAGATGTCCTTTTTTCACCCATGGCCCAGTCCATACCCCAGATTTAAACACCAGAGTGAGGGAACAGGACAGAAATGATCAGGGCAGGTCCTCCTCCAACTCTTCCTTGGGTCTGTGATCCTAAATGCAAATAGTAGACCCCCAGAACACCAGGAATATTGTATTTAACCACTACACCACCAATTATAATAGTTCCCTAAATCACCTAGAATAAAGGGGGAGATTTATCAAAACTGGTGCAAAGCAAAACTGGCTGAGTTGTCCATAGCAACCAATCAGATCCCACCTTTCATTTTTTAGAGCGCCTTTGGAAAAAAAAATACTTAAAGGGGTTGTCTCACTTCAGCTAATTACATTTATCATGTAGAGGAAGTTAATACAAGGCACTTACTAACGTATTGTGATTATCCATATTGCTTCCTTTGCTGGCCTGATTCATTTTTCCATCACATTATACACTGCTCGTTTCCATGTTTACAACCAGCTGCAATCCAGCACACTATAGGAAAAACTGCAGGACTATGTGAACCCCTATGGTCCCGGCCACCAGAGAGGCCAGCAATTTTTTCTATAACGTGTAAGCACGACCACCGCTGCTGGATTGCAGGGTGGTCATCACCATGGAAACGAGAAGTGTATAGTGTGATGGAAAAATGGATGAAGCCAGTAAAGGAGGCAATATGGACAATCACAATACATTAGTAAGCGCCTTGTATTAACTTTCTCTACATGATAAATGCCATTTGCTAAAGTGAGACGACCCCTTTAACTTCTAGACTAGCAGAAATATACTAATAAATCCACTGGACTACACATTTTATTACTTAGTAACCCAGTAGACCACCAGGAATATTATTTATCTAACCAATAGGAAGACTACAGAAACCACCAAGAACAGACTAAATTACCAGTTGCCACAGAGGGAATCACAGGGAAGGACGGAAATCTTTTGATAATGTGATACGAACACTAACAAGGTCGACAGGGACAAGATTCTTAAAGTGTACCGAAACCTTTCCATATACTTTATTAAAACTTATTATAAATGCCATAAAATAAATTTTTCTAATATTCTTTATTATTATTTTGTAACATTTTCTGCTTTAGCAGAGTGAGCACAGACAGGAGAACCCTGTTTTATGTGAGCTCCGGCCCTGCACTAGCTCCACTCGTAGCAAGCGAGCACAGGGCAGGAGCTCACACAAGACGTGGCTCCTCTGCCTGTGCCCACTCTGCTAAAGCCTGCCATAGCCCATCCATGCCAGGCTTTAGGAGGGCAGTGCTGGTACAGGCAGGAACAACGATGCACCAGCCTGTACAGTGCTCAGCACGGCCACAGGGGAGTCCGTACTCCCATACACAGCGCTGTATGGGAGTACAGATTCTAAAGCGCAGTAGGCACTTGAACTTCAGGTGCCTATTTCGCTGAGGAAATGTTAAAAAAGTAAATAAAATATATTAGAAAAAATAATTTTATGGTATTTACAATAAGTTTTAATAAAGTATATTGAAAGGTTTAGGTACACAATTAAACTATTTTATAATCAGCAACATACACTACATTTTTGGCCAAGCTTTCCTTCTCAATTTATGGTATATGCTATATGGTTATTGTTTAACCCAACCTCCAGGTACTGCTGTAGAAAGTTTCCTGTTTCTCTCGTGAGAACTTACAATTTCTAAGACAAAAGGTGTTAGCGCTTTAGGACATAAATAAAAAATATAAAAAATCCATATGTGGAAAACACATTATTTAGCTTTCATGTGTCTGTAGAAAAATATCACCGAAAAAATATCACCGAGTAGAAAGCCTATACATGGCAGGGCCTGGCACGTGGCACACTTCTCTGCGACTGGATCATAAAAGTTTATGGGACTTTCTGTGCATAGCACAAAGCGTGGGGGATTCTGAAAGTTTATTCAAGTAATATTATGTCCAGGCCTCATAAAGAACTTACTGACCTCTGGAAAGCAAAAGCCAGCATGCAGACTGTGATAATGTTAAGCTTACTGCCTTATTTTATTTCCCCATTACATTCCTTTTGATCAAAAACAGACTTACGCGTGGTTTTCATGAATCAATTACAATTTCAGTTTGTTTTATAAGAGGCATGCTGCGAAAATATGACTGTTTTTTAACGCACAAAAATGAAATATTCATGTTCCATTAAACAAAAAGTGGGTAACAAATATTTGAAAGGACATGTACTACAGTAAAGAGTAAACATATGTGCAAAACTCAAACCCGAAATGCGTCAAAGTGGCCTGTTTACAATGCAGAGGCTGATGGAAAATATTATTATTCAGCCTTGAACTTCTTGAGGTGTCCTCCAACAATGACCCATAGTGTGCATTTTTTGTACATGAAACCAGGAGTGGATGCCTTAAAGGGGTTGTCCGGGTTCAGAGCTGAAGCGAATGGGGCTGAGCTGCAATACCAACCACTGCCACTGTACAATGTAGGGCACTGTGCATGGAAAGTTGCGGGAAGCTGGTTGCGCTCACCAGAGCTCTAATGAGCGCTGCAGCTCCCTGAAACAGCTGGGGTACCAGGATTCGGAGCCCTGCCAATGTGATAATAATGACCTGTCCTGAGGATAGGTCATCGTAATCAATTTACCGTATGTTTTGCTTTATAAGACGCACCCGATGATAAGACGCACCCCAGGTTTAAGAGGAGGAAAATAAGAAAAATCAGATCAGGCCGCCATTTCAGGACATCACATCAGCCCTTCATGTCAGACCCCCATCAGACCTCAGATCAGCCCACCTTATCAGACCCCCATCAGACCTCAGATTAGCCCACCTTGTCAGACACTCTTCAGACCTCAGATCAGCCCAACTTGTCAGACACTCTTCAGACCTCAGATCAGCCTACCTTGTCAGACCCCAGATCAGCCCATCTTGTCAGACCCATTCAGACCTCAGATCAGCCCACCTTGTCAGACCCTCTTCAGAGGTCAGATCAGCCTGCCTTGTCAGACCCCCATCAGACTTCAAATCAGATTAAAATTAAAAACTCTTCTTACCTATCCTGCGCCGCGGCTCCTGTCCATCTCCGGCAGAAGTCACGCTCCCTCTCTTCCCGGCCTGCGCTGATCTGTCACTTGACTGTGTGCAGCGTCAGGTCATAGTGCGCGTACTACGTCCTGACGCAGGAATAAAGACCAGGAGGGTGAGTATTACAAGCGCTTGCGGTGCTTCGCTCCCCGCTCCCAGGACATAATGGATTCTAATTAGCTAGTATTCGTTTTATAAGACTCACAGCCATTTTCCCATTTTCCCCCACTTTGGGGGGGGGGGGGGAGTGCATCTTATAAAGTGAAAAATACACTAAATAAGCCCCTTAAGGGTCTCATGTTGATCTGAGGTTGTCTGAACTGAAGTTATTATATTAACTAGATTTGTCTTCTTTTATTGGATGGTCCGATTGTGAAAGTTTTGCCTGCAATGAGTAAAAATATGTGATGCAATGAGAGGCTCTTTGTACAATGATCCAAACTAAACAGAAATGATATATGTGCAGTAACCGTCTGTATTTGGCCTGGATTTCAGTAAATACTAGATACTGGTTACAGTGACGCATAGACTGGTCATTCTGTGGTCTTGTAATTGTAAAAGTTATATCAAGAGTCATATCCTCACAATATACATTCTGGATATTACTACAGTATTATAGTTGTTGTTGCAGGAGACTTACTCATGGTGGCTTATTTAATAAATGTGAAACAAAAGTACCACTAATTATAACTGCGGCTTTATCTCCTGCCAAAAAGATTAAAATCAATGGTGGTAGCTGTGGTCACAGTTATAACTGGAGGCACAATGAAGGGCACTGGGGAGGATACATATTATGAGTATGATGCCACCTTCCTGACCAGATGGGAACTTATTGGACACAGGATGGGGAAGCAATTAAAGTCCTTTTCAGACAAAAGGCCAAACTGTGCTGCTTTCCAAGTGACACAGAGGTGTTAATGGACTTAATGCATGCCACAGACGAGATGTCTCGATTCCATATAATGCTTGGAAATAGGGTCGTAGGTATCCATAGACCAGGAGATACACTTCAACAGCAGCCTTGCCATAATTCACTTATTTTCTTATGTTCGGGGAACTTAAGCACTTACTTGGTCTCAAAACGCCAGAATTTTCAGCCTTAGGAAACCTACCAAATGATATATTAGTTGAAATGATTAATATGTCATATTCATGTTTGGTATTCCTTGGTCTGTAAAAATATCCTGTAAAACTTGCCGGTCACATTGTCCATCTCGGGGATACTAACAAGAAGTTTTGGCTCAAATTAGAATTACTGTATGCCACACAACTTTCCACTTTTTGCATGTAATTAGCCAGCCTCCTGTCACATAAGCAAGAGGAGATTGAAGAAGGGCCGGCTAAGACCTTTTAAAAATGTTATATTGTAAGCCACACATAGTCAGATCCCGGGGATACAACTAGCTTGTAGGTTTGGTCAACTTTCAGCTGTCCTCCCAGCAAGGATCGCTCACCGGTCTGCGATTCATTATTTTATCCCTTTTATTTCAGTACTGTTTGCTTATCTGATGTCCTTCTTTGTCATCTTTTTATAACTTGTTAGCACTGTACCTTTTTGTATGTTAAATCTTAAATTGAATAAGTTGTTGCGCTAATCGTACCCACACCCTCTAAGTACTGCTTTGTCGTGTTACCTTTGAAGATCAGCGTCCTAGAGGTTTGGCTGTTGTATGCTCAAATGCAGTGTGTTCCTGTGAGTGCTATGCGTCGAACTGGGGTGCCCCATCAGCCGTACAGACGGGTGATGACAACATTGTATGTGGATATGTTTGGGGATTGCTTAATTCTGTGGTAGCCTAAGGTGAGGGTGAAAGTGAGGGTGGAAGTGAAGTACTTGTTCCACCTCCCTAAGGTCACAGGTGCAGTAAATGCTAGAATGCCCCTTGTGGCCTTTTGTGTTGCGAGTGTGCCAATTGTGACAATACATATAATTACAACTGTACCCACTGGTACAGGAAGGAGGTTCAACTATAAAATCCTACTTTGGAATTGCAGAAAATATCTTTATACATTTAAAGTGGCTCCAGAGCAGAAATCACTCTAATGGACTTGTTCACACGAGAAGTTGAATATTTTGTACATAAATTCTATTACTTATCCTGTATTGACTCTTGTTAAGTACATTATATTGAAGTTTAAAGACTATGAACACCTTTGGAGGCATTTTTTATTTATTAATGCATTCTACTCATTTTGGGCTACAAACCATTTTTTTCAGTTTATCTTTTTTTTAAATGTGTATCCCTTCTCTCTGTACAGATGTCAGTCTGTGTCTATTTGCAGACGAGCAGCTTTCTGTTTACAGTGAGTCCCTTCAGATAGAAGCCCTGATCGCTCATATAAAACTCCTTTTTCTGAATTCCTTACAGCTCATAAGCAGTATTCTTTTCGGTTTGATATGAATGTAGCTATAATGAGCTGTCAGGAGATCAGGTCAGGTCAGGAGTGTCATATAAGAGGACTCAGTGTAAACAGAATGTGACAGTCTGTAGATACAGATGTAGCAGGGTTAACACACAAACTCTTAACTCAAATTTCTTAACTCATCGTGTTATCTTGAAACAAAAGCCATTAAAAAGCAATTGAAGGTGTTTGCTTAACGCATTTAGTTTAGATAACACGTCTCATAAAGCATGTGTGTTAACTCTACTACATCTGTAGACTGAAATGTAACCCCTGTACCACAAACACTGCTTAAAATTTTTAAAAAAACACACTTACCTACAAATAATGCACCAACCATAAATACATTACAAATATATAAGTTTTATTAAATCCACAATTAAAACAATTCATAAATAAAAGGGGGACGCAGCATCCAAGAGACAAACAGACAAATGATCCCATATTTTCAAAAATATGTGGGGGAAAAATGAGTCCTATGGGGTGAAAAATACAGTATTATAGTATATCCGTATTTACTGAAATAACTAATATTCAACATTGTTTCATTTTAGACACCTTGGAGTCTGGACCAAATAAATGTCAAAGGTGAGTCCGCAGCTTTACATCTGTATGGTACATAAAGAAAAACTGGGAATTTTCCTTTTTCTGGTCTTTAAGGGGTTGTTTAAGTTGAAAAAAAAAGTTTTTTTTAAAATTATACTCACTATTCCAAACCACCTCCACTGCAGCCATGAGATCATGGTTTTGACACCAGTGATTGGCTGCAGTGATCATCTCTGGTATATAGGCACATCACCGGTGCAGTCATAAAAACAAAGTCTGGCAGGGAGGATTGAAGCAGCTGTGCGAGAACAGATCAGGTTCGGAACAGTGAGTGTGTGTATATATATATATATATATATATATATATATAGTATAGGAAAGGTTACAGCCAGCTCACCTTCGTGTCCTGTATTGCGGTGCACGGAGCGGACTCAAGCCAGTCCTCAGCGGTAATTCACGAGATAGAAGAAAGGCTCCAGCAACAGACATGGACGTTGTGAATAATCCCGATCTTTATTTGTCACCAAAATTCAGGTGTTCTTAGTCATGACTAAGAACACTATTGTTCGAAACGCGTAGATCTTTGGGAACAAGTGGGCACCAGTGTCACTGTTTGCTGTACCTACCTGAATTTTGGTGACAAATAAAGATCGGGATTATTCACAACGTCCATGTCTGTTGCTGGAGCCTTTCTTCTATCTCGTATATATATATGTATATATATATATATATATACTGTATATACCGTATATATATATATATATATATATACTGTATATACCGTATATATACCTTTTACAGATTGTTTTTAAACTCAAGACAACCTTTAACTTTAGCTCAATCTTTATATATTTTTTTGTATTTCTTAAAGGGGCCTATCAGCAGTTTTGACCATGTTAAACTGCTGACAGGATTAGGTGGAAGCATTAGGTGAGAGCAGAACAAACGTACAACAACGTTTGTTAATTTTCTAGAGTACCACCAGTGATTGGGAGCATAATGAAGTAGTGATCTTGTTGGTTGCCTGATCATTTTAACTAGATGTGCTGATGCAATTGTGTTTCTTTCACTTAATCTAGTGCAGTTAATAAAAAAGTGGCCAGTAAGGATGAGACGTACTGGAGGGAGATCAATGCAGCAATGGCCTTAACAAACCTGGCACAAGGAAAAGACAAACTGCAGGGGACCACTAGCTGCATCATTCAGAAATCATCACATATATCAGAAGTTAAGACTGTCAAAGTGCCACTAATTCAGCAATATCAATGAAAGGAACTCCTCTGCCAACCACCGATGGAGCACTCGGGACTGGTGATCACAACTACAAGCATGTTTCTGCCTTAGAACATTTCATAGACTTTTTAAAACCAGTCCTACCAAACTTGGACTTCCATGTATACGATCCTTCTACCCACTGGGTTCTACAGGACATGTAAATTTTTATGTCTTTATGGTTTTTTTTAACCAAAATAATAACTTATTTTATGCTATGGAGCATAAATACTCAGCTTATAAGTAAAACTGTCTGCCTTGCTTCTACCATATGTGCCTTGCCTTTCAGTAATAAGCTAGAACGTGGGCATGATATTAAATATTTATGCCTTAAATTATGAATGCCGTAATTTTTTTTTTTCTTTTTTAGCATTTAGTCTTAGACTTCTTGTATTCAGGTAACCTGAACTGAAATGGATTATGTTGCCAAACACAGAAATGATGCATTAATTACGACAGACGATTGGCAATTAATAATATGCCTTGTTGTTATTTTCTACTGTCAGATAATGTAAATTACCAGTGTTAAGATTTGAGATATGAGATAGGACTATCAGCAAATTTGAAGTCTTTTTTTTTATAATTGAATCAAAAAGTTTCGCAATAAAAAGAAAAGTTTATAAAACTGTCTGAATTTTATACATTTTACTGGTCTTAAGTCCACACTCTCCGCTCTGTGTTTTTTGTTTTTTGTAGGGTAGTGTTGTCTTTCAGTCAGTAACGCTCATACAGTGGGGAAAATAAGTATTTGATAAACTGGAGATTTTGCAAGTTTTCATACCTACAAAGAATGGAAAGGTCTGTAATTTTTTATCGTAGGTACACTTTAACTGTGAGAGACAGAATCTAAAAAACAATCCAGAAAATCACATTGTATGATTTTTAAATAAATAATTTGCATTTTATTGCATGAAATAAGTATTTGCTACAATAGAAAAACAAAACTTAACATTTGGTAAAGAAACCTTTGTTTGCAATTAGAGGTCAGACGTTTCCTGTGGTTCTTGACCAGGTTTGCACACACTGCAGCAGGGATTTTGGCCCACTCCTCCATACAGATCTTTTACAGATCTTTCAGTTTTTGGGGCTGTTGCTGGGCTACATTGAGTTTCAGCTCCCTGTAAAGATTTTCGATTGGCTTCAGGTCTGGAGACTGGCTAGGCCACTCCAGGACCTTGAAATGCTTCCTATGGAGCTACTCCTTAGTTGCCCTAGCTGTGTGTTTCGGGTTATTGTCATGCTGGAAGACCCATCTTCAATGCTGTTACTGAGGGAAGGCGGTTTTTGAAAATCACTGAAAAATGCTGCACTACAATGGTAAATGTAATTGACAATATATGGCTAAACACTCACGCTGATATTAAAACGAGACTGTTGCCAATATATTCTTATACCAAGAACATACCGGAGCCCGCGCACCCCATCAAGGTATCTAAAAGTGGCACGGGACCTAACGCTAACATACCTGTGCTGTATGGACAATTTATGATAAGTGCATAAAGTCCGACACACATGGCCCCATCCTCCTTTCAGTAAGGTGCATTCATCCTGTCCCCTTTGCAGAAAAGCATCCCCAAAGTATGGTTCAGGGTTGGGACGGTGTTCTTTGGGTTGTACTCATCCTTCTTCTTCCTCCAAACATGACGAGGGGAGTTGATACCTAAAAGTTCTATTTTGGTCTCATCTGACCACATGAATTTCATCCCATGCCTCTTCTGGATCATCCAGGTGGTGTTGGCGTGAACAGGGGGACCTTGCTTGCCCTGTAGGATTTTAATCCATGACGGTGTAGTGTGTTACTAATAGTAATCTTTGAGACTGTGGTCCCAGCTCTCTTCAAGCCATTGACCAGGTCTTCCCGTGTAGTTCTGGGCTGATTCCTGACCTTTCTCAGAATCATCCTTACCCCACGAGGCGAGATCTTGCATGGAGCCCCCAGACTGAGGAAGATTGACAGTCATCTTGTGTTTCTTCCATTTTCTAATAACTGCACCAACAGTTGTTGCCTTCTCACCAAGCTGCTTGCCTATTGTCCTGTAGCCAGTCCCAGCCTTCTGCAGGTCTACAAATTTGCCCCTGGTGTCCTTAGACAGCTCTTTGGTCTTGGCCATGGTGGAGAGGTTGGAGTGTGATTAATTAAGTGTGTGGACAGGCGTCTTTTATACAGGTAACGAGTTGAAACAGGTGCAATAATACAGGTAATGACTGCAGAGTAGGAGGGCTTCTTAAAATAAACTATCAGGTCTGTGAGAGCCAGAATTCTTGCTGATTGGTAAGTGATCAAATACTTTTTTGATGCATTAAAATGCAAATTAATTATTTAAAAATCATACAATGTGACTTTCTGGATTTTTTTTTTTTTAAGCTTCTGTCTTTCACAGTTGAAGTGTACCAACGATAAAAACTACAGAACTCTCCATTCTTTGTAGGTGGGGAAACTTGCTAAATCACCATTGTATCAAATACTTATTTTCCCCACTGTATATTATATTTTTTTATATACTGGTAATTCTCCATTTTTAAGAGGAATTATATAAAATAATGCACCAAAACTATTTTAGCATTGCATAGCAAAATAAAGGTGGGCCAACTCAACAATTTACCACCCCTGTAATCCTTTCAGTCCCCTATTTCTTAGCCATTCATACACATTTCATTTAGCCTTGGTCCCCCAGGATCTTTACATTTCTCAATGCATGTTTTGGTTAAGGCTATTTTCACACTCCATCTGAGGTGTCTGTTTGAGATTTCTATTAGAAATTCTGAGCGCCATCCACCAACCATAGATGCCCATGTTTAAAAAAAGTTTATTTTTTTTTAAATTGGATGCTTTTTAATGGAATAGAACTTCTATTGTGCTATTCTTTGAAATATAAAATGGAATCCCTAGAAGATACTGCTGAATGGAAGCCAAAAGAACACTCTTTTGGTATAATAGGAGCTTATAGATCAGTTTAACATATGTGCTAGGAGTTTTCCTGGCACATGCGGTAAATGTACACTACAGATGCAGTGTGAAAACACCCTTAGCAAAGATGTTCTTAAAGGGAACCTGTCGTCAACTTTATGCTGCCCATAGTAAAGGCAGCATAAAGTAGAAACAGGTGAGTTGATTTCAGCGGTCTGTCATTTAAAAGTTAAAAGTAAGTGGTTGCCGAGAACCAACATCACAATCATTGCAGACTGGGCCTGGAAAAGAGTCACGGCCACCTGAGAAGAGTCCTGGTAAATCATGAATTTCTGCTGTCCCTGCCCACCTGCTGATGATTGACAGTCTTCTACCTAGTTTTCTTTCTTTATCTCTAGGAGAAAACTGCCAATCATCAACAGATGGACAGGAGAGCAGGAGATTACGAATAACCATGACTCTTCTCAAGTAGATTTGACTCTTTTCAAGGCCTGGGCTGCAATGATTATGATGCTAGTTCTCATCAACCACTTACTTTTAGCTCATGAGTGACAGACCATTGAAATCAGCATTTCTGTCACTATTTTATGCTGCCCTGAGGTCAGCATAAAGTTGATGACAGGTTCCCTTTAAATGGGTTGTCCTCTCCTTTACTATTGATGGTCTATCCTCAGGATACACCATCAGTATCTGATCGGCTGGGTCCTCCACCCAGCACCACGCCAGTCAGCTGTTCTGCAATGGAACCGTCATCGGAAATTGGCACAGAAACTGTAGTACTGGCACCAATTTCCAGTATTGGAGCTACTCTGAAAGAAGCTGATTGGTGGGGGTGCTGGATGTCAAACCCCTACCAATCATATATTGATGGCCTATCCTGAGCATAGCCAATTTAACCAATGTATTTTAAGGATAAACATGTTATTCAACCCTTTATTCAACCCTTTATTTTACTGTTTAGAGGTTTATATTGTGCAAAAACAACATGATCACATAGAAAAATGATGAAAACCTGAGTCCATATCGTTCTATCAAGATCATCTTTAATTCTGGATCACCTAAGTTGTCATGCATTTTATTTCAGCCGGGGTAAATATACAGAGCAACAGTTCACCACCGGCAAGGCAGCATCCCGCACCTTGCTAGTCAAGTGCATGTCGTCACCACTTCTGCTTCATAGTTAAAGGGGTTGTCCAGGTTCAGAGCATGCAGTTTTTTGGGCACAAAAATGGATTATAACAGTAAATCTGCCCCATTGTGATTATATTCCATTCAGGGGTACATTATACATGTCCATGGCACTGATTTTAATATTTGAAAAACGTAACCAATGGTTTCTCAGTTCCACTCCAAGCTAGGAAAAACATCATCCACGTCTGGAATTGAAGATCACCTTGACAGAACAATATGGTTTTTAATCATTTTTCTATGTGATGATGGTAAACCTCTAAACAATAAAAGAAAGGCATGAAGGACTCTGGAATTAATATTGTGTCTGTAATGGAATTGTGTATTTATAGAGCAGTGATATCCGGCCTCTCTGGTAATGTGTTGTACATAAATCTACTGCAGTCCTATAGAAATTAGTTCCCAGATATACAGATGTAGCAGGGTTAACACACAAACTATTAACTCAAATTTCTTAACTCATCATGTTATCTCGAAACAAAAGCCATTGAAAAGCAATTGAAGGTGTTTGCTTAACTCATTTTGTTTAGATAACACGTCTCATAAAGCACATGTGTTAACTCTGCTACATCTTGTACCTCTTTATGAACTAATGGGGTTATTGGCTGTAACCTCAAGTGTTCCAATAAGTGGTCAAAACATCATATTTGTATCCCAAAAAGGCTGAGGCATCTTGTGCTTTGTGACTCCTCTTGTTGAATAATAAGTCCCCTTAGCAAAGGCAGATATTACAAACCTTTTCCTCTTTTGGCACCACTAATAAAGCCGAGCCTTTTAGCTTGGCGGGGAAAACGGGCAGTATGTGGCCACAGTAACCGTGTATGTGCTAATGAGCAGTGATGTCAGTTCTGCCATCTTTAGTAAGGTAGACTCACCCGTCCAGCGATGCACAGGTAAGCCCTTACCTGTGCCTGTGCCGGGAGCCGGTCTGAAGTCAAATGCAGTCACCGGGAGCAGGCAGTTCTGAGAACAGCCGCCGGGGGCCTTCATCGGGCTCTTCTCGGAACTGCCTGCTCCCGGTGACTGCATTTGATTTCAGATCGGCTCCCGGCACAGGTAAGGGCTTACCTGTGCATCGCCGGACGGGTGAGTCTACCTTACTAAAGATGGCAGCCCGCATGTGTTCGCTGGCGAACTGACATCACTGCTAAGGAGTTCATCCAAACTCCTAAACACTTAGTCACATTGAAATCCTCATAACACGCACGGAGTATTTTTTCTATAAAAAATCAGAACAAATTTAGATTTAGTCTTAGCAAGCACAATGGACATTGCCTCAAAGCGCTGGATAAAAAAAATAATCTACAATGTTTATTTGCCTTTACTGCGAGGAATCCAATCATTCTGGCATAAAACACAAATCCTTCCCAGTATATAACGAGTTGTTTACTGAAGCGGATCAGGACATGACCCGTTCTACATGATCCTGAATATGTTTTGTGAAATCTCTGCAAACTGCCAAATTTAGATTCACAGCTGCTTTGATGGTTCTACGTTGGTTCTTTCAAGTTTGTTGGAATGTCTCTTTTTCAGTCAGTGAAGATCGAAGGAAGATCTCCAGCCTGAAAGATTGCTGAGCATTGTACAATCCTCCTCACGTCTTCTAGAAAAGAAATAAAATAGTAGGAGGGTCTCCTTATCATAAGTTAAAGAGGTTGTCCGGTCCCAAAATCAAAATTGTTTTTATGTGCTCCTAACACCCCTCACCATGCATACATATGCCCCCAATACCTGTTTTCATGTCCGAGCTTTCCTTCCCCCCTGGAAGACATCACATTATCCTGGCAGATCTGTTTACTTTCTCCCCTTCTTGTTTTGTTGAATACGTAACTTTATTGATACACAGGCCTGGCTGCACTGCACAGTGATGAGTCACAGTCTGGCCACGCCCCCACTCTGCTTTGCCTGCAGCAGCCACACCCACTACAACTCCTGTGTCCATCTTTCTACACCCAGACATGAATCTACTTCTCACCTAGTGTCCAAATCACTGACCATCCACAGGCTCTTCCCTCACCATCTCCAGAGTGTAATAAACAGCTGGAATCGGCAAGCACATCCAAACACATCTGTATCTAATCCTAACATGTATGTGTACTTGATACAGAGCCTTTTGTGTGCGATACTTCCTGCTGAAGTGTGTATCTAATCCCATGTTGCATGATACAGCCTGCTGAGCTGTGTATCTAATTCCATTTTGTACGATACAGCCTGCTGAGCTGTGTATCTAATTCCATTTTGTACGATACAGCCTGCTGAGCTGTGTATCTAATTCCATTTTGTACGATACAGCCTGCTGAGCTGTGTATCTAATTCCATTTTGTACGATACAGCCTGCTGAGCTGTGTATCTAAATCCTTATGCACACTACCGTATCCATTTTGCGGTCTGCGAGATTCAGATCTGCTAAATACGGTTACTGTCCATGTGCGACCCGCATTTTTTTTTGCAGTTCCATTGATTTCTATGGATTTCAGGTCTGCATTATGAGGACCAGAATAGGACATGTTCTTTTTTTTTGCAGAACTGACATACGGATGTGGATCATCAGTGTGTTTTCCACATCCATATATCAGTACAGCAAAAGATAGAACATGTCTTATTCTGGTCCTCATAATGATAATCTAAAACCCATAGAACTCAATGGCTCTGGAAAAAATGCACATCTCACTAAGGCAGTATCCTTATTTAGCAGATCTGCTACTTGGAGAAAGCAGAACGGATATGGCCCTGTGCATGAGGCCTAATTCTATCTTTTTTGGTCCTGACTGCTGAAGGGTTTATCTTGGGCCATCATGTGACCATGATCAGCCTGGGAAACACGGTACGCGTGTCGCCACATCTCCCAGGCCGACCGCACTCTCCTGACCGAACTGACGATATAACAGTAATGTATGATAACAACACTGGAAAATGTCGCACTCATCCACAGGGAACCAAGAGCCCGGACCTCGCCCTGAACCTTGGCGCACAGTTAGTTCCAAAATAACAAGAAAAACGGTCCAGCTTTACTGAAGATACTTGAGGCTTTATTTAAATCCCGTGCAGATAAAAACCAACATACAGCAATGCAGAAAATCGACCGGTTTCGGATCACTACAAGTAAGGATCCTTAGTCATGATGTGCATCAGTGAGAGGTGAAGTCCAGACTAAAATACCAGACCACCAGGAACAGGTGATCGCAATCAGGTGCAGGACACACCTCCTGATGACATCCTCCACAAGTAAAACATATTACACCGTGCAAAAAGACATAGAGAAAATAAATAAAATCAGCAGATTACAATGATGGGGAAAAAAAAGTTAAAATATTAATAATGTAAAATAGTATCATGACGCCGGTTCAGCCCTGATGGTATCCGTGAACCTAATTTGAAGCACTAACGATTGAGCAGTTTTTTCTTGTGATCACCGCCTCTGCTTGGTTTGTTAACCCTTTCTACTTGTCTGTGTTACCATTGTGAACCACAGCAAAATGTAAGCTTGCGGCAGAAACATTTTTTGTTTTGGCATGGGGTACATCAGACATGTGACGACATATTCGGACTTTTAAACAATTTGATGTACACCCCACATATTGTAAATTACACAAGGAACATGTTATGCAATAAACCACATATGTGGTGTTGCAATTAATATATTGCTGAACAGCATAAGTAGTATGATTACTAGTAGACAAGATATGTGAGCCCATCTGCATACAGGTCCTTCTCAAAAGATTAGCATATTGTGATAAAGTTCATTATTTTCTGTAATGTACTGATAAACATTAGACTTTCATATATTTTAGATTCATTAAACACCAACTGAAGTAGTTCAAGCCTTTTATTGTTTTAATATTGATGATTTTGGCATACAGCTCATGAAAACCCCAAATTCCTATCTAAAAAAATTAGCATATCATGAAAAGGTTCTCTAAACGAGCTATTAACCTAATCATCTGAATCAACTAATTAACTCTAAACACCTGCAAAAGATTCCTGAGGCTTTTAAAAACTCCCAGCCTGGTTCATTACTCAAACCGCAATCATGGGTAAGACTTGCCGACCTGACTGCTGTCCAGAAGGCCATCATTGACACCCTCAAGCAAGAGGGTAAGACACAGAAAGAAATTTCTGAACGAATAGGCTGTTCCCAGAGTGCTGTATCAAGGCACCTCAGTGGGAAGTCTGTGGGAAGGAAAACGTGTGGCAGAAAACGCTGCACAACGAGAAGAGGTGACCGGACCCTGAGGAAGATTGTGGAGAAGGACCGATTCCAGACCTTGGGGGACCTGCGGAAGCAGTGGACTGAGTCTGGAGTAGAAACATCCAGAGCCACCGTGTACAGGCGTGTGCAGGAAATGGGCTACAGGTGCCGCATTCCCCAGGTCAAGCCACTTTTGAACCAGAAACAGCGGCAGAAGCGCCTGACCTGGGCTACAGAGAAGCAGCACTGGACTGTTGCTCAGTGGTCCAAAGTACTTTTTTCGGATGAAAGCAAATTTTGCATGTCATTCGGAAATCAAGGTGCCAGAGTCTGGAGGAAGACTGGGGAGAGGGAAATGCCAAAATGCCTGAAGTCCAGTGTCAAGTACCCACAGTCAGTGATGGTCTGGGGTGCCATGTCAGCTGCTCGGTGTTGGTCCACTGTGTTTTATCAAGGGCAGGGTCAATGCAGCTAGCTAGCAGGAGATTTTGGAGCACTTCATGCTTCCATCTGCTGAAAAGCTTTATGGAGATGAAGATTTCATTTTTCAGCACGACCTGGCACCTGCTCACAGTGCCAAAACCACTGGTAAATGGTTTACTGACCATGGTATTACTGTGCTCAATTGGCCTGCCAACTCTCCTGACCTGAACCCCATAGAGAATCTGTGGGATATTGGGAAGAGAAAGTTGAGAGACGCAAGACCCAACACTCTGGATGAGCTTAAGGCCGCTATTGAAGCATCCTGGGCCTCCATAACACCTCAGCAGTGCCACAGGCTGATTGCCTCCATGCCACGCCGCATTGAAGCAGTCATTTCTGCAAAAGGATTCCCGACCAAGTATTGAGTGCATAACTGAACATAATTATTTGAAGGTTGACTTTTTTTGTATTAAAAACACTTTTCTTTTATTGGTCGGATGAAATATGCTAATTTTTTTAGATAGGACATTTGGGTTTTCATGAGCTGTATGCCAAAATCATCAATATTAAAACAATAAAAGGCTTGAACTACTTCAGTTGTGTGTAATGAATCTAAAATATATGAAAGTCTAATATTTATCAGTACATTACAGAAAATAATGAACTTTATCACAATATGCTAATTTTTTTAGAAGGACCTGTATATGAACAACATGTACATTTTTTATGCCCACATTTGTAGTTGCCTATATGTCTCAGACAACTAGGCTGGGATCCAGGTTTTTTCAAAATATAGAGAGGGGCTCACCATATTTGCCAGAGTGACAGCACGTCGGGCAACACATTTAACACCACTTTTTTCAACATCACCCCAAAACTGATCATATTTGAGAAGATGAAAATGTTTTTTTACTAATATTACATATTTGTGAGAATTCACAACTATAGCTGGTAGAAAAAAAAAGTTGCTTCTCTTTATGACCAGGCTTGGGCGTTTTTTTTTAGAAAAAATTAGATTATCCCTAGACATGGTAGAAACCATATTTCTTGATCGATTCAGAAGTTTACTTGGGTAGTTCCTAGCCAGGAGACGGGTAGTAACAGTCTTCATTTCATCAATGCAGGTTTCACTAGAAGGACAGTTACGTAAAGCGCGAGTGTATTCACCCCTAGGGATGTTATTAACAGTATGTGCGGGATGACAGGATCCCGCATGCAGAATGGTATTTCCTGCGGTTTCTTTCCTATACGTGCGACTCTGTACCCGGCCACCCCCCACGTCCCCCACCAAACACAAATTCAGAAATGCCATTGACGTCCTATGAAAATTTAAGGAAAAACTTAAATTACAATTATTAGAATTAAGGAAAGATCCGAATGATGGCACGGCCGCCACATCACCCGACCAAACGAAGAGCAGGTCATCGATGTAGCGACCGTACCACCGGACGGACCCACTCCATGGGTTGGAATCAGAGAATAAAAAATGATTTTCCCACCACGCCATATATATATTTGCAAGCGATGGCGAGAAGCGAGCCCCCATAGAGACCCCCCTGCATTGGAGAAAAAAAACTCCCATTAAACATAAAATAATTATGTTGCATAAGAAATAATACAACTTTGCAGAGGAAGTCTCTAAAGGGTAATGAAAAATTGGAATATAGACTCAGAAACCAACTCAAGGAGATGATGGCGAGATCCGGGGGGATGGCCGTGTACAGAGAAGCAACATCAGCTGAAATCCAAGATAAATTAGAGGACCATTGGAAAGAATGAAAGGCCTGTAAAACTGAAGCAGTATCCCTTAGGAAGCCAGGAATACACTGTACCAGTGGTTGTAGCATACTGTCCACCCAAGATGACAGGTTCTCAGAAAAAGACCCGATACCTGAAACTATAGGGTGCATAGGAGGGGGAATCCCTCTTTGTGTATCTTGGGGAGGGAATGGAAAATGGGGACCACTGGATGAGAAACAAAAATAAGTAATGTATAATACATCCAGTCTCTTATCTGGTCAGGGGAGCCGAGGTTGGCCTGGAAATTGTAGCTGACACATGGACTGAGACATGGCTTCCTGGGCCGATCACAGTAGTTTGCATGTCTCATACTGATCTGCCATAATAGTGTCATCCACAGTGAGCTTATAACAGTTACATCCACAGTGTCCCCATAACATTGACATCTAGAGCACCCCATAATTGCGACATCCACAGATCCCACATAACAGTGTAATTCACAGTGTCCCCATAACTGACATCCACAGCCCCCCATAACAGTGACATCCACAGTGCTATCATTACCGTGACATCCACTGTGCCCCCATAACAGTGGCCTCCACAGTGGCCCATAACAGTGACATCCACAGTGCACCCATAACCGTGACATCCACTGTGCCCCCATAACAGTGGCCTCCACAGTGGCCCATAACAGTGACATCCACAGTGCACTCATAACAATGATATCTAGAGTGCCCTATAACAGTGACATTCACAGTGCCCCATGTGCCATTCACAATGCCCCGAGTGACATCCAGTGCCGTCCACAGTGCCCTATGTGCCATCCAGTGCCACCATGTGACAACCAGTGCCCCCATGTGCCACCCAGTGTGCCCCATGTGTCATTCACAGTGTCCCATGTGCTATCCACAGTGCCCAATGTGCCATCCACAGTGCCCAGTGACATCCAGTGCCCCCATGTGCCATCTACATTGCCCTAATGTGCCATCCACAGTTCTCCAGTGACATCCAGTGCCCCATTTGCCATCTACATTGCCCCAATGTGCCATCCACAGTTCCCCAGTGACATTCAGTACCCCCATGTGCCATCAATAGTGCTCCCACTGCCATCCACAGTGCCTAATTTGCCATACAGTGTCCCATGTGCCATCCACAGTGTCCAATGTGCCATCCACAGTGCCCCAGTAACATCCAGTGCCCCCATGTGCCATCTACATTGCCCCAATGTGCCATCCACAGTTCTCCAGTGACATCCAGCGTCACCATGTGCCATCAATAGTGCTACCATTGCCATCCACAGTGCCCTATTTGCCATCCACAGTGCCCCATGTGCCATCAATAGTGCTCCCATTTCCCCCATTGCCTTCCATAGTGCCCCCATGTGCCATCCACAGTGCCCCTATGTGCCATAAACAGTGCTCCCATTGCCATCCACAGTGCCCCATTTGCCATCAATAGTGCTCCCATTTCCCCCATTGCCATCCATAGTGCCCCATGTGCTATCCACAGTGCCCCAGTGACATCCAGTGCCCCTATGTGCCATAAACAATGCTCCCATTGCCATCCACGGTGCCTCACAATGTGCCAGTCAGTGCCCCCAGTGAGATCCACAACATAGCGATCAGCCACTGTGGATTATCGCTATGCTGTCACTCCTGAACAGCGCTTACATCGCGCTGTTCAGGAGTCGGTACAGGCTTCACATAGAAGCCTGTACACTGCAGAGAGCAGCCGGCAATCCTGCGCATGTGCACTAAAATTTAGCCTAGTGCGCTTGCGTTGTAAGTGAGGACGGCCAGCCGAAGCTTTCTTGAGCAGGAGGCGGTGACGTCATTCATGACGATCTGTCTCCTGCTCAAGAAAGGAAGAGGAGACAGGAAGAGAAGAAGACGGAGACTCACCAAGACCAGAAAGCCCGACAAGAGCAGTAACGTGACAGGGTGGTGGATCTTGGAACGGGCTGCACTGTGGAAGGTAAGTACCAGACCAACATTCTTCCCTCCACAGGTTAGTATTATGCCCCAATTTTAGGTTTAGCCCGGAGAACCCCTTTAATCACCTACTGCCCTAACCCCTAGTATTCATATGCTTATGTCATATGTAGGCGAAATTTGTTACCTTTTGTGGCGAAACCAACCTCGCCACAGTGTTTTGGAGGGGGCTGTTTGCCAGCCTCCTGCCCTGGGATTATGGTCCCTTAAATTATTGGGTCTTAAGGCACTTGGGACTGAGCCCTCTGTCCCTGGATTGCATAATTTGCCTTACTTGCTTGAATGAAGCACATGGTGAGAACAATAGATAGCGGCCATTTTAACTCACAGACACTGTTCTGACTTTTCAACACGGTGCTATCTTGCCTGTATTTGGTGCACAGAGACATCATTCAGTAGTTTGAAACTACCAAACAGGGGACACATTTATTAGTGACTATTTTCTGTATAACTTGTATATTTTCGGTGTAACTGGCATAAAACTGTATCTTCCAAACTACTGAACGGATGTGGGTAAATTTTGGATATGTGGTTCACCCAGATCCCCCGGTTCCGAGGATATATTGGTTATGGGGTTATTGCATGTTTTGGGGTTCTTGTGATATGTTTTATAAAACTGTATTTCTCTGCCTTTGATAAATATATTCGCCATTGTGTTCAATAATCATCACCGGCAGAGGGGAGGATTTTGTGTGGGTGTGTTCCATTGTCCCATTGTGTGTTTAAATGGTGATGTCTGTCCTGTTGTCTCCACATGTGTATTGGCGACTTCCCTTAGTCCTCAGAGATAATTGGATTACTTCTTGGTTGTTTCCGGGACAGAGAGGAGGAAACCATGATGCATTGTGGGGATGTGTTGTATCTGTCCTGTATTTGCAACAACTGTAATAAAAACCAGGCTGGGTGTGCCAGCACGTCAGACCACTGCTTGACCCTCAACACGGAGCCTTGTCTCGTTATTGGGGGGATTCCCTGTATGCTGTTGGAGACTGATTGTCAGGAGTGTAAGCTAATTGTATGCTTTTCCTGTTCGTCTGCTGGCAGCTATTCGTGAGGTTCCAGTTTGGAGTGCTATTTTGTATCCAGTTCGGGAGTTTGGTGTTCTGCAGTAGCTGTACCTGTCTCTCAGAAAGGAGCATATCACCTAAACGGATTTTAACCCCTTGTCTGCTGAAACGGTCCATTACACCTTTCCACTGCAGGATAATTTATGACACCTTTCCTATTAAAATAAATGAGTTGTTCAAAGAGTGCATGGACATTGTCTAGAAACTTTCACTGTATTGTATGCCCTAAGTGGACTGTGCAAACAACTTCAAGCATACTGGATGAGAAAAGAGGGAAAGCAAGGCCAAAAAATGTATTTGGTTGAACCAGTGCCAACAATCTATCTATATATACAAAGAAGGACGTATATATATGTATGTATGTGTGTATGTTCTGCAATCACTCAAAAACGCAACCATCGATTTCAATGAAACTTCATATACACATCCCTTGCAGGTCACAGCTCTCTAGGATATTCCTAAAAAATGACCTACATTAGCCAATACAAGCCTGCAAGTCTTTCTCTTCATATCCCAACTCCCATACACACGGTCACATGTCCCTTATCAGCCAATAGAAGCTCGCAGGCCCTTACACATACACACAGTTTTACTCTAGGTTTCCATAACAACCCAGCCATTTTTCTTCACTGCTGTAGGTCATCTTTTAGGCTAGGGCTACACAACAACATGTGTCACGCGACAGTAAGTCGCATGACACATAGGGCACAACTACACTGCTACATGTGTTGCGCGACATTGTTGTTGCACCAATGTCGCGCAACAATTTTTCTAATGATAGTCTATGGTGTTGCACTGTGACATATGACATGCTGTGACTGCGACGCCACAGTCACAGAAAAATCCATCTTGGATGGACTTTTTATAACTATCGTGTCGCAGTCGCAGCATGTCACATGTCGCAGTGCGACACCATAGACTATCATTAGAAAAATTGTTGAGACAAAATGTCACGCAACACATGTCGTCGTGTAGGCCTAGCATTAAAGGGGCAGGGCGCCGTGGAGGTTACTGTTAAAGAGGCGTTCACTGTGGATCTTACTGTTAAGAAGGCAAGCCATTGTGGAGGTCACTGTTAAAGGGGTGGACACTGTGGAGGTCACTGTTAAGGGGCAGGGGCCACTATTAAAGGGGAAACTTCTATGGAGGTCACCGTTAAGGCAGCAGGGTACTGTGGAGGTCACTGTTAAGGGGACGGGCCCCTGAGGAGGTCCCTGTAAAGGGAGTGGGGTGCTGTGAAACTCACTGTTAAAGGGGCGGGCTGCTGTGAAGGTCAAAGTTAAGGGGATGGCCTGCTGTGGAGGTCTGTCACAACCTGACAGCTGAGAAGCTCTGACAGAAGCCTTTCAGAACCTCCTCCTTGAGTTTTCTTTGTTGTGGTGTTCAGTTCCTCATCTCGTTAGCCTCTCTCAGCTGTCATGTAGTTGGACTGATTGCATCCCTTTAAATTCCTCCCCATAATGCATTACTGGGCGGCTTATACTACTTCCTGGAGTGTGTGTGCATGCTGATCCTATTTCCCAGTCTGCTACAAAGTTAAGTGCTGTACATTTATTTGTTATTTTCTGTTTGCTGGATCCCAGGTGACCCTGACTCCCTCCGTGTCTGGAGTAGGGAGCCGGTGGTCATGTCCCCTCACTATTGTAGGGTGTTCAGGTGTTATATAGTCGAGGTACGTGGATATGCAACCATCCACCTTTGGGATTTTTGCATAGGCTGAGCAGCCAGGGAAAGTGCCAGGTCTTATGCAGGGGTCTCCCTTTTGGTTCCTCAGCTTTGGATCCAGTGAGTCATATATTCATGTTGCATTGTCTTGTTTCCTGTACACCTTCCGTGACATTATAAACCGCCAAAACCGTCTCAAGCATGGATCCGGTTTCACTTTTGGCTGAACGCTTCCAGGGTCTTTCATTGGAGGTAGCTGATCTCCGTAAGACTTTTTCTCAGCATCAAGTGACCGGTTCAGCTTGCGTTCATGGAGTTTGTTCTGAGCCTAAGATCTCGCTCCCGGATACGTTCTCTGGGGGTAGTGAGAATTTTGTGCGTTTTAGAGAGGCTTGCAAACTCCATTTTCGCCTTCTTCCCCATTCCTCTGGTGATGAGTAACGGAGGGTGGGGATCATTATATCGCTGCTCAGGGGTAATGCTCAGTCCTGGGCCTTTTCGCTGCCGGAGGGGGCACGGCCTCTCCGTTCAGTGGATGAATTCTTTTTAGCCCTGGGTCAGATATATGATGATCCGGATCGTATTGCTCTGGCTGAGTCTAGACTACGTCTATTATGCCAGGGTAAACAATCCGCAGAGATATATTGCTCAGAATTTCGGAGATGGGCAGCTGATACTGGTTGAAATGATGCTGCACTCCGAAGTCAATTTTGCCATGGTCTTTCAGAGGCATTGAAAGATGCATTTGCCTTTCATGAGAGGCCTATTTCCTTGGACTCTGCTATGTCTCAGGCCGTTCATATTGACAGGCGTCTTAGAGAGAGAGAGGAGAGATCTCTCCTTTCTGTCATACTCAGTCCCAGGACAGTGCAGCGGTCTCATTCTGTGCGCAGGGGTCTCAGTCGCTGTCAGCCCCTTCTGAGCAGGAGCCCATGCAGCTGGGGTTAATTGCCTCTGACAATAGAAGATTCAGATCGCATGGGAGGGTTTGTTTTTGTTGTGGAGGTATAAATCATTTGGCAAATGTTTGTCCCTCTAGGAGATTCAGGCAGTTTTCTGGGAGTAATAAAGAAACAAAGAGGACAAAATCTTTTAAAAATGTTCCGTCTGTTACTATTGGCAGGGTTGAGGCGGAAATTGAAGGTTTTCCGTTTGCTTGTAGTTCCCGTTTTGTCCTGCCTGCTAGGGTGGCGCTAGAGAGCAAGAGCATTTTTTGTGAGATTTTTGTGGATAGTGGAGCAGCTGTCAATCTCATTGATAATCAATTTGCAATAACTCATGGTTTCCAGGTGTGCACTTTGGGAAAGGATATTCCTGTTTTTGCTATTGATTCCGCTCCACTTTCTCAGAAATCATTAAAGGGCATAGTTCACAATATCCGTTTAATTGTGAGTGATGCTCATGTTGAGGATGTGTCATGTTTCGTCCTTAGCGGTTTGCCTACTCCTCTAATGTTGGGGCTACACTGGCTCACTAAACATAACCCCACCATTGATTGGCAAGCGAGGCAAATAAATGGTTGGAGTGACTTTTGCAGAGAGAATTGCCTCACGACATCTGTTTCTGAGGTTTCTACTAAGACTGTACCATCTTTTCTCTCTGAATTTTCGGATGTCTTCTCTGAGAGTGGAGTTCAGGATTTGCCCCCGCACAGGGAGTACGATTGCCCTATTAATCTCATCCCAGGCGCCAAGCTGCCTAAATCTCGTTTATACAATCTTTCCCAACCTGAAAGGATCGCTATGCGTGCTTATATCTCTGAGAGTCTGAGAAAAGGACACATACGACCCTCAAAGTCACCTGTTGTTAAGAAAAAAGATGGTTCTTTAAGACCTTGTCTGGATTTCAGGGAGCTGAACAGTATCACTATTCGTGACCCTTATCCGCTTCCTCTGATCCCGGACATGTTTAACCAGGTTGTTGGGGCTAAAGTCTTTTCCAAATTAGATCTAAGAGGGGCATACAACCTGGTCAGGGTCAGAGAAGGAGACGAATGGAAGACGGCCTTCAATACCCCTGAGGGCCATTTTGAGAATTTGGTTATGCCTTTTGGTTTGATGAATGCCCCAGCCGTTTTTCAGCATTTTGTGAACAGCATTTTTTATCATTTGATGGGAAAATTTGTATTAGTGTATTTGGATGACATTTTGATTTTTTTCTCCTGATTTCAAAACTCATAAGGAACATTTACGTCAGGTCTTGCTCATCCTGCGGGAGAAGAAATTATATGCGAAACTGGAAAAATGTGTGTTTGCGGTTCCAGAAATTCAATTTCTGGGGTTTCTTCTCTCCGCTTCTGATTTTCGCATGGACCCCGAGAAGGTCCGCGCTGTGCTTGAGTGGGAGCTTCCTGAGAATCAGAAGGCACTGATGCGTTTTTTGGGCTTTGCCAATTATTACAGGAAGTTTATTTTGAATTATTCCTCTATTGTTAAACCACTCACTGATATGACCAAAAAGGGGTAGATTTTTCTTCTTGGTCGGTAGAGTCGCGTAAGGCTTTTTCTAATATCAAGGAGAGTTTTGCTTCCGCTCCCATCTTGGTGCAACCTGATATTTCTTTACCCTTCATAGTTGAGGTTGATGCTTCTGAGGTGGGTGTGGGTGCGGTCTTGTCTCAGGGTTCCTCTCCTGCCAAATGGCGACCGTGTACCTTTTTCTCAAAAAAACTCTCCTCCGCAGAGAGAAATTATGATGTGGGAGATAGGGAATTGTTAGCCATCAAGTTGGCTTTTGAGGAATGGCGCCATTGGCTAGAGGGAGCCAGACCCCCTATTACCGTGTTTACTGACCATAAAAATCTGGCCTACTTGGAGTCAGCCAAGCGTCTGAACCCGAGACAGGGCAGATGGTCTTTGTTCTTTTCAAGGTTTAATTTTGTTGTCACGTTCCGCCCTGGGGTTAAGAATGTGAAGGCAGATGCCCTGTCACGTTGTTTTCCGGGAGGCGGGAATTTTGAAGACCCGGGTCCCATTTTGGCTGAAGGTGTGGTGGTCTCTGCTCTTTTTTCTGAATTGAAGGCAGAGGTGCAGGCAGCCCAGTCAGTGGCTCCTGATCTTTGTCCTCCTGGGAGGTTGTTTGTGCCTCTCGCTTTAAGACACAAGATTTTTAAGGAACTCCACGATACGGTCCTTGCTGGGCACCCGGGGGCAAGAGCCACACTGGATCTCATCGCTCGGAGATTCTGGTGGCCTGCGCTTCGTAAGTCGGTTGAGGGTTTTGTGGCAGCCTGCGAGACTTGCGCTCGTGCCAAAGTCCCTCATTCACGGCCATCAGGTCCTCTCCTTTCCTTACCCATTCCTTCCCGTCCTTGGACACATCTGTCCATGGACTTCATAACGGACCTGCCTCGTTCCTCGGGGAAGACTGTGATTCTGGTGGTGGTGGACCGTTTTAGCAAAATGGTGCATTTCATCCCTTTTCCTGGTTTGCCCAATGCTAAGACGCTGGCGCAGGCATTTATTGATCACATTGTCAAATTGCACGGTATTCCTTCAGACATAGTCTCTGATAGGGGCACGCAGTTTGTTTCCAGATTCTGGAAGGCTTTCTGTTCTCGCTTAGGGGTTCGGTTGTCATTCTCTTCTGCTTTCCACCCGCAGTCGAATGGCCAGATAGAGCGCGTCAATCAGAATCTGGAGACATATCTGCGCTGTTTTGTGGCGGAGAATCAGGAGGATTGGTGTTCTTTTTTGTCCCTTGCTGAGTTTGCTTTAAATAACCGTCGTCAGGAGTCCTCTGATAAGTCACCATTTTTTGGTGCATATGGGTTTCATCCGCAGTTTGGGACTTTCTCGGGAGAGGGGTCTTCTGGTTTACCTGATGAGGACAGATTCTCCTCGTCTTTGTCATCTATTTGGCAAAAGATTCAGGATAATCTAAAGAGCATGAGTGAGAGATATAAGCGTGTGGCAGATAAGAGACGTGTGCTTGGTCCGGACCTGAATGTTGGTGATCTGGTGTGGTTGTCTACCAAGAATATCAAATTGAAGGTTCTCTCCTGGAAGTTGGGTCCTAGGTTTATTGGGCCTTACAAAATCCTGTCTGTCATCAATCCTGTTGCCTACCGTCTTGATCTTCCTCAGACTTGGAAGATCCATAATGTTTTTCATAAGTCCTTATTGAAACCTTATGTTCAACTCATTGTACCCTCGCCTTTGCCTCCTCCTCCGATTATGGTTGATGGGAATCTTAAATTTCAGGTCTCTAGGATTGTGGATTCTCGTCTTGTCCGCGGTTCTCTCCAGTACCTTGTTCATTGGGAGGGTTATGGTCCTGAGGAGAGGATGTGCGTCCCAGTGACGGACATTAAGGCCTCTCGTCTCATCAGGGCTTTCCATAGGTCCCATCCTGAGAAGGTGGGCTCTGAGTGTCCGGAGTCCACTCGTAGAGGCAGGGGTACTGTCACAACCAGACAGCTGAGAAGCTCTGACAGAAGCCTTTCAGAACCTCCTTCTTGAGTTTTCTTTGTTGTGGTGTTCAGTTCCTCATCTCGTTAGCCTCTCTCAGCTGTCATGTAGTTGGACTGATTGCATCCCTTTAAATTCCTCCCCATAATGCATTACTGGGCGGCTTATACTACTTCCTGGAGTGTGTGTGCATGCTGATCCTATTTCCTAGTCTGCTACAAAGTTAAGTGCTGTACATTTATTTGTTATTTTCTGTTTGCTGGATCCCAGGTGACCCTGACTCCCTCCGTGTCTGGAGTAGGGAGCCGGTGGTCATGTCCCCTCACTATTGTAGGGTGTTCAGGTGTTATATAGTCGAGGTACGTGGATATGCAACCATCCACCTTTGGGATTTTTGCATAGGCTGAGCAGCCAGGGAAAGTGCCAGGTCTTATGCAGGGGTCTCCCTTTTGGTTCCTTAGCTTTGGATCCAGTGAGTCATATATTCATGTTGCATTGTCTTGTTTCCTGTACACCTTCCGTGACAAGGTCCCATAATAAAGTGGTGGGGCACTGTGGGGGGGGGGGGTTCAGTGTTAAGAAGTGGGGGACTGTGGAGTACACTGTCAAAGGAACGGGGTGCTGTAGATGTCACTGTTATGGGGGATTCTGTCGATATCTTTTAACGACACACAGAAACATTAAATGAAATAGATGAAATATACCTGAGCGAAGCCGGGTTCTTCTGCTAGTTATTCACAATATAAAGCTACTATTGCGATAGTCATCAACTACAGTTTCTCACAAAAGTGAGTGCACCCCTCAAATTTTTTGCAAATATTTTATTATATCTTTTCAGGGGACACCACTGAAGATATGACGCTTTGATACAATGTAAAGTAGTCAGTGTACAGCTTGTTTAACAGTGTAAATTTGGTGTGCCCTCAAAATAACTCAACACACAGCCATTAATGTCTAAACCGCTGGCAACAAAAGTGAGTACAGCCCAAAGTAAAAATGGCCAAACTGTGCCCAATTAGCCATTTTCCCTCCCAGGTGTCATGTGACTCGTTAGTGTTGCAAGGTGTCAGGTGTGAATGGGGAGCAAGTGTGTTAAATTTGGTGTTATCGCTCTCAAACTGGTCACTTGAAGTTCAACATGGCACCTCATGGAAAAAGGACTCTGAGGATCTGAAAAAAAGAATTGTTGCTCTACATAAAGATGCCCTAGGCTATAAGAAGATTGCCAATACGCTGAAACTGAGCTGCAACATGGTGGCCAAGGCCATCCAGTAGTTTAACAAAACAGGTTCCACTTAGAACAGGCCTCGCCACGGTTGACCAAAGAAGTTGAGTGCACGTGCTCAGTGTCATATCCAGAGGTTGTCTTTTCAAAATAGACATATGAGTGCTGCCAGCATTGCTGCAGAGGTTAAAGGGGTGGGGGCTCAGCATGTCAGTGCTCAGACCATACACAGCACACTGCATCAAATAGGCCTGCTTGGCTGTCGTCCCAGAAGGAAACCTCTTCTAAAGATGACGCACAAGAAAGCCTTCAAACAGTTTGCTAAAGACAAGCATAATAAGAATATGCATTACTGGAACCATATCTTGTGGTCTGATGAGACCAAGATAAACTTATTTGGTTCACATGGTCTCAAGCGTGTGTGGCGGCAAACAGGTGAGAAGTACAAAGACAAGTGTGTATTGCCTACAGTCAAGCATGGCGGTGGGAATGTCATGGTGTGGGGCTGCATGCTGTGGGGAGCTACAGTTCATTGAAGGAACCATGAACATGTACTTTGACATACTGAAGCAGAGCAGAATCCCCTCCCTTCAGAAACTGGGCCGCAGGGCATTATTCCAACATGATAACAATCCCAAACACACCTCCAAGAAGACCTCTGCCTTGCTAAAGAAACTGAGGGTAAAGGTGCTGGACTGGCCAAGCATGTCCCCAGACCTAAACCCTATTGAGCATCTGTGGGACATCCTCAAACGGAAGGTAGAGGAGCGCAAGTTCTCTAACATCCACCAGCTACGTGATGTTGTGATGGAAGAGTGGAAGAGGATTCCAGTGGCAACCTGTGAAGCTCTAGTGAACTCTATGCCCAAGAGAATTAAGGAAGTACTGGAAAAAAATGGTGGTGACAATTTGGCCATTTTCACTTAGGGGTGAACTCACTTTTGTTGCCAGCTGTTTAGACATTAATGGCTGCGTGTTGAGTTATTTTCAGGGCACACCAAATTTACACTGTTATACAAGTTGTACACTGACTACTTTAAATTGCATCAAAGTGTCAGATCTTCAGTGTTGTCCCATGAAAAGATATAATAAAATATCTACAAAAATGTGAGGGGTGTACTCACTTTTGTGAGATACTGTATATTATCTCTCTATCTACGTCATTATCTATCTATCTATCTTACATCTATTTCTATATCTATCTATCTATCTATCTATCTCGTTCTATCTCATATCTATCTAATATCTATCTATCTATATGCAAAAAGAGTCCAAGGCAGCACACAGATATCTGTGAAAAAAAGGGTATTTTATTCACTCATGTGTAGACATCAACGTTTCAGCTCACTCTATGGAGCCTTTGTCAAGCCATAATACAAAGTGCAAATTCAAGTGCTTATAAAGCATACATAATTAACAAAAGCGATTATATAATTATATCTCAAATAATACAAAAAACATTGATAAAAACAGTGAATCTCAATTGTACATGATTATATTATAAAAAGCAGAATCAAATATCAAAACAGTGCCACAAATATTGACCATCAATACATACGATTATAGTGCATAACATCATCAGTTAATATTCTCTTGCAGGTGTACATAATTGTGTTAATTAAAAAAGTAATTCATTTGATATGGAATTCTCACATGTCGCTGGAGACTGCAGGATTCAGTCGGCGTCCGGAACTCGATATTGCGCAGGCGCGGGGAATGTTACATCCCGCGAGACTACCCATAACATACAGCAGCCAGCGGCCCACAGTCAAGATGGCGACTCGACACCACACACAAACTGGGCATGCTCGTTTCCAGGACAGGGCGGGCATGGTCAGTCAGACATAGAAATCATGTGACTGGTCACCTGACAGTCATACATAGCAACGGACCGATTACACTGATCATTTCCTGGTTACTCATTCATACGAGGGGGGGGTCCAGCGGTGTAAAACGGGCGGATGGCAAATGCCACTATCACCCTAAAGCACCTAATCCCCATATTTATCTAATTACAGTTGACTCTCCACAGGTCCGCACATCATGAACTTTCACACCTGCTCCCCATTTGTGTGAAGCCTCTGCCGGGGGTTGCCCGATCGGGGGCGACACGTCTGGGAGGGACCGGCAGGCACAGGCATCAACGCGAAGTGACTCCGTGTCCCGGTCCCCATTCTAGGAGGGCCATCCAAGCACCCACAAACTGTGTCAATTCAGGGTGACCATTATGTACACATACTATGCCTGCAAATACTGGCCATCCGTGTTCTGTCAGAAATCCTGCAATCAAGAGACATGCATGGTGCCAAGTCCCACCCCGATGCATGGTGCCAAGTCCCACCTTGCCCGTGATACCAGGCAACAAATACATATTCAAAATAGTATCAACTAACACTAATCGCCAATAAGGTCCTGCTGTCTTCCAGTTTCCATGGAGATAGTCCATTATCAGGTACATTTTCATGTTTATCTAAAAAAAAATATAGAAAACAAACTATTAGTTGTCGGTTTGAATACAAAACTTGCACATGTATAAAACCATACGAGAGAGGCGAGGAGAGTTCAACAGAACCCCCAAGACAGACACAAGGGAGAGGTAACATCACAAACAGGGCAACCTACACAGATAAACAACGGTAAAGGGGAAGGGTAAACAAAGACACCAAAGAGATATCAAACAACCCTAAAATCAACATTGAGCCCTCTTGGTTTAAGAGTTTTTAACTCAAAAATCCAGTAGAGCTCCCTTCTTTTCAAGCCTGTCGTCCTGTCCCCACCCCTTCTGGGTAAGGGCACTTGTTCAAGTATTCTGAATTTCAAGTCACGTTCACAATGGCCTGCTTCTGTAAAATGTTTGGGCACGGGTAGATCCAGCCTCTTTTTTCTAATAGTATATCTGTGCTGGTTTAACCGTGTTTTAACATCTCAGGTTGTTTCCCCAACATACCACAGTCCACATGGACATGATAACAAATAGATTGCATAGTGGAGTCACATGTAAGGTATTGCTTAATTCGAATTGTCTTGCCAGAGGCTAGATCTACAAAGGAATCGCCCCTGATCATGTAGGGGCAGTTTACAAAATTGCAGCACGGATAGCAACCCCTACGTGTGGAGCCGAAATATGCAGGAAGGGGTCCCCCGAGCAACTGGATCCAAGCGGGCTGAGTAGTAGCCCAGAAATCTGTTTCTGCCCCCATGGCTTTGGGCAAGGACACATGTGGCATGTCCCTGACATTCCATGACCTACAGTCTAAAAGGCAGGCTGTAATTAGGCAGTCCTAAGGCAGGAGAAGAAGAAGCCGCTGCCTTCAACTGAATAAAACAGAGTTTAGCGTTGTCTGTCACATAGAATGGAGTGTGCGGTATGCAATCATACAGTGGTTGCATGAGGATGGAAGCATCTACGATCCAAGGGCGGCAGTATGAGATGGGGCCTACGAAGGCCTGCAACTGTTTTGAGGTAGTTTGTTCTTGGATCTGCAAGATAGCCTTTTTCCTCTCTTCTGTAAGGTGTTTTGCACCAGGACTAAGGCAGTGTCCGAGGAACACTACTTTTGATTGACACCACTGGATTTGTCTTTGGAAATCTTGCATTCCTGATCTGACAGGGAAAGGAGCAAGGAAATTTAGGCATCTGAACACACACAGGTGTCCTGTGCACAGACCAAAAGATCATTCACATACTGGAGCAGGACAACATCATCATGAACTTGCTTCCAGTCTTGGATGACAAGTTAGATGACATGGCTTTATTGGGATGGGCTATTTTGAGTTCCTTGCGGCATGACTGTCCAGGTATACTGTGATCATGCATGGGTGTAGGCAAAAAGGTATTGACATTTGGGGTGTAAAGGTAGAGAGAAAAAGGCATTCGCTAGGTCAATGACTGTAAAAGCCACTGCATCCGGTGACACTGCAGAGAGCAGTGTGGGGGTTTGGTACAATCAGAGTTTCCAAGACAGTTGCTTCATTCACAGCCCGAAGATCATGGACTATCCTGTAGGTGTCAGGTTGTCCTTTTTTACCTTTCTCCCTCACTGGGAAAAGGGGTGTGTTACACGGAGAGGTGATGTGAATTATGGCACCAGCTTTTAAGAAAACCCGTAACTGTTGAGTGACAGCGTCCATCTGCCCTACAGACAGGGGAGACTGCGGTTTGCAAAGGAGAATAGCACCTGGTTTCAGGTGTACCATCACAGGCTGCACCCGAAGCCTGCCTACACCCTGTGGTCCTTTTGCCCACAGCGTCTCAGTTATTACAGATAAAACAGCAACTGGAAGTGAACCTTCAGGCGGACAGTCTTCTAGGGACAAAAGAGCTGCCAACATGACTGTCTCCTCTGGCTGAAGAGAAGTGGAAAGAGTGACTGTACCATTGGGCTGAAACTGTATAGTGGCATTCATTTTCTGTAACAGATCTGCACCCAAAAGGTTAAGTGGACACGTGGAGGAGTCTACAAACTGTGAAAGCACTTCATTGGATGGCTGTGGTCCAAAAGAAAAACTGAGTTGTTTTGTTAAGGGAGAGGATCGAGCATGGCCGTCAAGGCTGTCTGACTGAATCTTCACAGGGCTGCACTGTCTCGTCAAATGTTATCAACGGAGGATCGGGGTAACTCGGAGTGGACTGTCTGTCACCCTGCGGTGGTGGCTGGACAGGGCAGAGGACCGTCTGAACTGGGGAGGTTGTGTGTACGGACCGGTGCTGGGTCGTCACAGTGGCCCTCCCACTTCTGTAAGGGTGGGGCAGGGGAGCACCACAAGCAAGACACGTATCTTGGGCATCAGGATTCTGCTGCCCACAATGTCTATCCTACGGGCCCGCTCACTGTCACCCCACTTGGTGGGCGGAGCCCCTCAGAGTGCAAATCACCAGATACTGCTCCAGCGGCACCATTATAGGGTGGCGGCACTCCACTCTGTGGAGTATAGACATATGTTTTCAGACCTTCATCCCATCTCTCTGATCCTCCGTTAGCAGCCAGGCGGTCTGCTGTTCGCTGCCAAGCTTGCGCAGAACTCAATAAGTCTTCATCACACAATTTTCCACGGCACTGTGCTAAAACTTTCCTCCACATTACAGAGTTTAGCTCTCCATTTTCATGACCACCAGCTATCTTCATCATCTTTTTGTAATATTTCACATGCTTGCTACCCTCTTCCCCGGTCACCAGCTGATGGGCTGTATATTCTCCCTCGGGCAGAGAGTGCGAGTGTCCCATGGATTTATTCACTTACAACCAAGACAGAAGCAGGCACCTTCTCCTTCACACTCCCAAGCAGAGCTCACCTCTGCAGTATAAACTCTGGCTCCCACATCTGGGCCACCAGCCGGGACTAATCCACCTGCCGCATTCTAAGGGGAGATCACTTAAGATGCCCGTACAGGTCCTGCAGGTCTGCCGCCTCCTCAGGAGAGATCACTTAAGATGCCCTAGTCCAGGTCCAGCAGATATTTACTGTAGTCCCCCTGGGCTACTCCATCTGCCACCTCCTAAGGGGAGATATATAAAGATTCCCCAGTCCAGGTCCTGCAGAAATCAACTGTAGCCCCCCACCCCCCCACCAGGGGAAATCTCTTGCTCTGCTTAACCGTTAACTGTGAAGGTGCCTGACACAAACCACATAGAAGCAAAACACAAAACAGCAAACTCAAAAGGATTTTAGGAACTCAGGATTTTACATCAACCAAAGTTGCTACTGCATAAGTAACCTCAATAGCAGAACAGATTACCACAGCACAGTGGAGCAGCAAGAGGCAGATGAGGTAACCAAATTTTCTCACCTGGTCTCTGTGGCTGCAGTCCTCGTCCTCAAGCGTGGTCCACTGTGCCCTGGGAATCCCAAACTTCAGCTAGCGACATTACTTCTCCCGAGCTCCACGTTTCGGGCGCCAACTGTGGAAGCTGCCCTTAATCAGTGCTGATCACGTTTGCTCTACTGCTCCAAATTAATAGTAACCCCAGGGTTTTACGTGCATGGAAGAAAATAACTGTGACACACACACTGGGGTTAAAGAAAAATCTTCTTTATTACAGGAAGTACAGCAGTTTATAAAGTCATCAAAGGGTCATTCTCCCTGAGGCATGTGGCATTGTTACATTGGCTAACATATAAAAATATGAAAAGAGATAACACTTGGCATCTGCGCCTTGTTTTGCTAACTGTGGTATGTAAACTATGTAAATATCTAACTGTAAGCGCCATCTTATAATGGAGTCTTCTCTAACAGCAGAAAAGCATATATGATGTAGCAAGGAGGACAACCAAGGTCAGTTACCAGGAGAGTCAATATGACCAGGAACGGCAGGCACAGGGGTGAATCAAAAACAAGCCAGAAGTCAGATTGTCAGATCTCCAGAAATGTCAGAATGAAGTTGCACAGTATAGAGCCTAGAATACTAAACCCAATCACAGGCAAGGTTGACAGGAAACAGCAGTTTTAAATCCTTCAAATAACTCTGGGTTTGGACCTAAAGTCAGACACCTGATAGGCTTGGTTTCCAGCAGGTCCAACAGCCGGGGCTTGTCTGATGGCCATAACAGCCCCCCAGTACAGCAATGTATAGTGATGCAACACAACCTCCTGACAGTAATCATAGAAAGAAAGAAGTTAAGCAGGCACACTCTATTTGGGTTCTAAAAAATATTTATTTTAATTAATAATCAGATGTTGGGTAATTTAGTGTTTAGGTATATGTGGTTGTAAGAGTACTGTATGGGTAATATCACTCTGTGGTGAGTATCCTGGAAACAAAGTTGTAGCAAAATAATTTTTCAATATAATAAAATTCAGATAAAAGATGGTCTAAAATAAAAAGGATGCAATAAAAACGGCTGCAATAAAAAAGTTGGAATGAACGATAAGTCTGTTAGGTCTTTCAAGTGCTATTTTCTGTATCACAGTGGCTGCTGTTCAAAGGGTAAAAACAAACCAAGTACAGTTGGTAGGGATATCCCGAGTACTGTATTATTCTTTTGTGGAGACAGTTCATCAATAGATAGTGATGCCGCTTTATCCAGGGTAAGTACTGCGCTGTATCAGTATTTTTCTATGTCATTACCATGTATGTATAGTTGCGGTACAGGCTGTAGAAGGAAGCGGGGCTCTGTGCCTGGGTGCGGCGTCCCGCACTGTCTCTGGCCACAGAGATCACTTACCCTTCCTGGCGCTGGTACTTTTCTGCTCCTGGTCGGCACTTCCTGGGAGGCTGTGTGTTCAGTAGCGTCCCTCGTGTTGCCTTGGATGCTGGGGGCGTGGTTCGCGCGACTTGGTAAATGACGTCAGCGGCCCGTAGTAGCGATCCTGTTCAGGGCTTGTATTTTCTGCTCCTCCTACTCTGGTTCAGAGTCGCAATTAGTGTAATGATCCCCGGCTGCTTAAACGCGTTTCGGGACTTAGTCCCTTCATCAGTAAGTGGAGGATCATAGTCCATGTTGTGGTATTTATAGTGCTGCAGTGATTAACTCCTTTATTGGCTAGTTCACTGAATAGGGTTCATTTATTCATTAATTGCTTTCATGCCCATCTTTTTCAGCTTATTTGGTTAAAGTTAGAGCGATGTGAGAGATATTAATCTATATAGTCACATATATAGACATATATATATATATATATATATATATGTATCTAAGGGTGAAAGATAAGATGAAATCATAATTAGGGGTGATTGATATCAATTACTCTTCCAATGTAGTAGTTAGTCTATTTGCTAAGTGAATCAGAGATTAATTTAAAATGCAGGGCCAGTCCTGTATATATGGTAGTCCTAATCTATCATACTGGTGAAACAATCAGTGATCCTGATGCTTCTATGTTTTGGATACATATATGTTGCTGGTCCATTGAATAGAGGATCCTGCATATTTTTTTATTTTATGGTTTATCATCCCAAACACAGGGGGACAAAGATCTAGCAAGGTACAGAGTTCAATATTTAGTATTGAAGGATAGTGTGCATGATTGGTGTTTTTGTTAGTTCTTTCCATCTCAAATGGTCTTGAGGTATCCAAATATTTGTATTTATGGATATTAAACGTCATGGTGTTGTATATTATTTGAAGTGGAATCTATGGAAATATAGTGGGAGGCATTCATTACATCGCTGGTCCGTAATATGCTAGACCCAGAGATTGCTTGGAATTGTCTCCCTGTATATTTCAAGGATAGAGGGATGTGAATTTCAAAGTGCGGTATCATGGACTCCATGTTTCCTGATAGTTAAAGTGGGCCTTCTAGGATTTAACTCCCTGTGTATTTCAAAAGGCGTGATAGGGGGGAAAGAATATGCTTTCACGGGTATGGTAACATGAAGGAGAATGTTTGATTTGGATTGAAAGATATTCTGATCTGTAGATCTAATATAGGGTCAGTATAGTGGGGAAGTCTTATATTTGGCTTGCATTGTGGCTGATTGAGTATATTAAGGCTTAGGGTACCAATGAGCATTAATTTAATCTTCTAGTTTTTCTTTTTCTTGTTTCATGTGTATTGGGCTTCTGGATGGTGTGGTTGTTTCATGTGTATTGGGCTTCTGGATGGTGTGGTTGTTAATTGAGGGAGCGGACAGTACTTTCTTAATTGTCTTTTTTCAGGGCAACCTCTTCATCATTTTAATGCATTCCTGAAACTTTACATGTAACATCTTAGGTCCTATCACCAGAAAAAGAGGAGTACTTCACAACTGTCTGTACTATAATACATTATTCTTCTATATCTTATTATGTGACCAAACATTATATTTTCCAAGCCTAACAGATGAGAAAATCCAGTGATTGTTGCATTTGTCAAGCGCGAAAAAAAAACTATGAAAATTATGTCTGAATATAGACTACTGAAACAAGATCCATCCAGCATGATATCAGACCAAGGTTTAGAGATTGTACTTGTGAAAAGTATTCAAGGTAAATCTCAGGAGTCATGCGGGAGCCAAGTAGGTATGCTAAACTGTAACACATTTCACAGTAATTCTAGATTCACATTTTGTGTCCGGTGTAGTTAGTTCACTTTCATATTGATCCATATTGGCTACAAAGGAATCCAGTCCGACTCCGAGCCAGACAATTACTGCAATTATATGTCATCTTCCAGTATATTATCGGCCACATTCCACCACTGAACTCTAGGCACATGAGATGAAATATCAGTCCTCGTACAATGGCTACAATCAAAATATTTTCCATTGTTTTCTGGAAAATGTATGGTGATGTCTTACAAAGAGTCTAATAGTGCGAAAATGTCTCCACTCATAGGGCATAACTAGCCACAATGGCCCATGTGATATATTCCAGGACACAACAGTAACATGAGGCCCCTAGAGCCCATCTCGAAGTATTCTCTTGGTGTGGTTGAATAATGATTTTGAAGGCAACAATCCAATTTGACAACTATATATATATATTAGAATAAATAGAAAAAAAGGTAACACTCCAAAAATAAAAAAGGAATAACTTTTATTCACCTATGTGGTACAGTGACGTTTCAGCTCAACAATAGAGCCTTTCTCAAGCAAAATTCAAGGACAAACTGCTCTGTTTATATATCATAGTCAATCACATACATGATTATTAATTAATTGTTCAATAAATAAAATTCATACCCAGTGAATTTATACAGTGAATTAAAAACAGTGGACATAATAGAAGCAAACGTGATTGCAGATCCTCATAAAAAAGTGAAATAGCCAGAATGCCAAATAGGATAAAAAAGAGCAATATTTTATATAATTGAAGATTAAAACCAATTCATAACATATGTGAAAATAAAGTGACATGTACAATAATAATGATATGTTAAATTAAGGTGGGGAGGATTAGAGATACACCAACCATATGTACAGCGACCCAGTGCACATACTGCGCCAAACTCGGCGTATGGAGATCACCACTGTGCATGCCAGGGTTCTGCCCTTAGTTGCCGTGGCGCCACTACGTGATGCGGCTATTGGAGCATTCGCACAAGTTACGGTGGCCAAATCGGAAGAGGCAAACAGCAAAAGTATACTGGCGCAAGCGCAATATGATTAACGGTAGCTCGCTATGAGGTATCTCATCTGTGTATTTTAAAGAAAACAGGTGATAAAAGAAATGTTATAACATATATTAATAGCACAACCCGGGAACTGCAGCAGATCATACAGCAAATAGTTTGCACTGTAGTAGCAAAAACATCTGGCAAGTGTATTCATATTCATGATTCATATTCTTCCTCCTCTCATAAATCTTCAACTTATCATCTACAAAAGAGAAAGAAAAAAAGATAAGATCATCACCATGAATATTATAAATATTCATCCTAAATAAACCACCCACTACACAGGAGTAGAGGCGAGGGTTCCCAAAGGGCAAAGAAACCACTCACAATATATTCCCAATTTTATAATTAACATTAAGACCAGAAGGTTTAAGTGTATTTAGATTATACATCTGCAATAATTATAATTTTTTTAACATATTGACTCGATTACCACCTCTCCTGGACATATGAACATGATCAATAATGCAACATCTTAAGTCTCTTTCAGTGTGTTTAAAGTCACAAAAGTGTTTGGAAACTGGCAAATCAAGGCATCTTTTGCGTATCGTATAACAATGATTGTTAAGACGTGTCTTCATATCAGTGGAAGTCTCACCTACATACATCAGTTTGCAGGGACATAAAAGAACGTAGATAACGAAATTCGAGTCACAGGTAAGGTGAAAATGGATCTGGTGTGACACACCAGTTACAGGGTGAATAAAGACACTGCCTTTATATATATATATCGACAATTGACACAGCTGAGACAAGGGAAACAACCAGGTCCAGCATGTGTCAATGTCATTTGTCTAGATCTGCAGTACGAAAAAAGTGGAGGAGATTTAAATTCAGGGACACTCTTAAGGCAGGCAACCAACTAATATACTCCAATGGCGTTTGATGATTTTACTGATGTCAGTGTTCAATTCTGTATATGTGGAACTAAAGGGAATTGTAGATATTTTTGTATTAGTTTTCTTTACTAGATAATAATAATAAAATGTATTTATATAGTGCCGCCATATTCCGCAGCTCTTTACAAATTCATAGGGTTCATGTACGAAACAAAACTAGCTGACTAATATGCAACTAAAACACTAGGAGTCAGGGCCCTGCTCGCAAGAGCTTACAAATTTATGAGGAATTGGGGGTAAAACCTAGGGTAGTTGATTGTGATAAGTAGGATGAGCCATTATTGAACTGACAGGAGTGGTGCCGGACGATCTGCTTCGGGTTTGGGACTACTAGAGTATCGAGTTCAGGCCAGAGGAGTTGGTGGGGGGGAGGTTTATTCGGAGAATAGTCAGTTTAGGTAGCTTGATAAGCCTGCCTGAAAAGATGTGTTTTTAAGGCATGTTTGAAGGCGGAGAAGTTGTTAATTGACCTAGTATTCCGGGGCAGAGTATTCCAGAGAGTAGGTGCAGCTCGAGAAAAATCTTGAAGACGGGAGTGAGAGATACAAATTTTGGAGGTTATTAATCTTAGGTCGCTAACAGAACAAAGAACACGAGTAGGGTGGTAGATGGAGATGAGGGAGGAGATGTATGGAGGTGCAGCACTATAGAGAGCTTTGTGGGTGAGGGTGAGAAGCTTGAACTGTATTCTATGGTGGATGGGCAACCAGTGAAGTGACTGGCACAAACTAGTAGCATCAGTGTAGCGGTTGGATGGATAGATGAGACCGATTAGTAATGCGTTGCAGTAGTCAAGACGAGAATGAATCAAAGCAACAATAGTTTTTGCCATTTCCACCGTAAGTAAAGGACAGATTCTGGCGATATTCTTAAGGTGCAGATGAAAAGAGTGTGTAAGTGATTGAATATGGGGAACAAAGGAAAGATCAGAGTCAAATGTGGCCCCAAGACAGCGGGTATGTTGCACAGGAGTTATGATAGTGCTGCAGAACAAAATTGAAATATCAAGTATAGGTGAGTTAGTAGATATGGGAAAGACAAGAAGTTCAGTTTTTGAGAGGCTCAGTTTTAGATACAGAGAGAACATGATGTTAGAGACAGCTGTCAGACAATTACTGGTGTTTTGGAGTAAAACAGGGGTGATGTCAGGGGATGAAGTGTATAGTTGGGTGTCGTCAGCATAGAGATGGTATCGAAAGCCAAATCTACTAATAGTCTGTCTGATGGGGGATGTATAGAGGGAGAAGAGTAGAGGACCTAGTACTGAGCCCTGAGGAACGCCGACATCAAGAGGAAGAGGAGAAGAAGACGAGCCAGCGAATGATACACTAAAGGAGCGACCCGAGAGATAGGTAGAAAACCAAGAGAGAGCAGTGTACTTAAGGCCAATTGAGTAGAGCATGGTGAAGAGGAGTTTATGGTCTACGGACCATTTACCACCCCCCAGGCCCAGCCACCATCTTTCTTGACCACTTTAACACCTGGCTACTACTCTTTCTTTCTGCCGACATCCCCACTATCATCATGGGTGACTTCAACATCCCTATTGACACCTGCCACTCAGCCGCTGCTAAACTCCTATCACTTCCTCCTTCGGCCTCTCATAGTGGTCTTCAGCTCCCACCCACAGAGATGTTCACACTCTGCATCTTATCTTTACCCGCCTCTGCTCCCTATCTAACCTTTTTAATTCTCCTGTCCCCCTTATCCGACCAGAGCATGCGCACCTTCTCTTTATTGGTCTCTTCTGCTGCTCCCCCAGCCCACACACTAGCACACCCCTGCAAGAACCTTAAAAATCTTGACTTTTGCTTGCTTTCTGACTCTCTTCTCCCACTCTCTACCATATGTTCTATCCGAGACCCAGATGCTTCCACCACCCTATAGAACACCACAATAAGTACAGCTCTGGACACTGTTGTCCCCCTCACACACAACAAAACTCGAAAAATTAACAGACAACCCTGGCACACCAACCTGACCACAAAATTTAGACAAGCTTCCAAGGCTGCTGAGCGGCGATGGAAGAAATCCCATTCTAAAGATCAATTCACCGCATACAAGCAATCCCTCCTCATATTCAAATCCTCACTCAATGATGCAAAACAGGCCTACTTCTCATCTCTCATATTTTCCCTGACCCACAGCCCTAAACAACTTTTTAACACTTTTAACCTTCTCCATTCCCCTGCTTTTATCTCAGCTGAGGACTTTGCCACCAACTTCAGACAAAAGATAGTCAACATCAGAGAAAGCTTGAGTACACAGTCCCCACAGACCCTCTACACAACTGCTCGGTCCTCTTCTCCCAAAACCCAGTTCACCATTACAGAAGAGAAACTCTCCACTCTACTCTCCAGATCACATCTCACCACCTGTGCACTTGACCCAATCCCATCCCACCTCATCCCTAACCTCACCACAGTGTTTATCCCAGCCCTATCTCATCTCTTCAATCTATCACTAACCTCTGGTGTCTTCCCCTCTGCTTTTAAACATGCTACCTTTACACCCATCCTCAAAAAGCCTTCACTTGACCCATCTTCTTTGTCCAGTTATCGCCCCCATGACGCCCCATATCACTTCTTCCGTATGCCTCAAAGCTACTTGAATAACATGTCCATTCTGAACTGTCCTCTCACCTCTCCTCCTGCTCCCTCTTTGACCGGCTACAATCTGGATTCCGACCCCACCACTCGATTGAGACTGCCCTTACCAAAGTCACCAATGACCTACTTTGACCTGTCCTCTGCCTTTGACACTGTCGAACACTCCCTTTTGTTGCAAACTCTCTCATCTCTTGGCATCACTGACCTTGCCCTCTCCTGGATGACATCATACCCCACATATCGGACATTTAGCGTCTCCCACTCTCACACCACCTCCTCGTCTCATTCCTTCTCTGTTGGGGTCCCGCAAAGCTCTGTCCTAGAACCCCTGCTCTTCTCTATTTACACTTTTGGCCTGGGACAACTTATAGAGTCCCATGGCTTTCAGTATCACTTTTATGCTGACGACACACAAATCTACCTCTCTGGTCCAGACATCACCACCTTATTATCCAGAATCCCACAATGTCTATCTGCTATATCATCCTTCTTCTCCTCTCACTTTCTAAAACTTAACATGGATAAAACAGAATTCATCATCTTTTCCCAATCTTGCTCAACCCCCCCCAATAGACCTATCTATCACAATCAATGGCTGCACACTCTCCCCGGTCAACCAAGTCCGCTACCTTGGAGTGACCTTGGATTCTACCCTCTCCTTTCGACCGCACATCCAAGCCCTTTCCACCACCTGCCGCCTCCAACTTAAAAACATCTTTCGCATCCGTGCTTTCCTTAACTTTGAATCTGCGAAAAAATGCTTGCACATGCCCTCATCATCTCCCGCCTGGACTACTGCAACACTCTCTTCTGTGGCCTTCCATCTAGCACTCTCGCATCCCTCCAATCTATCCTCAACTCTGCTGCCCGACTAATACACTTCTCACCCTGTTACTCCTCTGCCTCTCCCCTCTGCCAATCCCTTCACTTGCTCCCCATTGCCTTGCGAATTCAGTTCAAAATACTAACAAATACATACAAGGCCTTCCACAACCTGCCCCCTCCCTACATCTCTGAGCTACTTTCCTAATTCATCTTCACATGCAATCTTCGATCCTTACAAGACCTCCTTGCCGCTCCCGCCGCATCTCCCTGAAAATTCTTTACCCGAGGCTTGTTGCGGGATGGCCAACGTACGGCTCTCCAGCTGTTGCAAAACTACAACTCCTTGCTGTCACGAGGGTGTCAAGAGCCACGCCTGACTCCGTTGTACCCGGGGTCAGGAGGTCGCAGCGGTTGGCTGCACGCTCTATGTCAGATAGGGAAGTTTCCTTATTGTAGCTTTCTGGGTTTGCTTTACAAACCCTTTTGGCTCACTCAGGGATCCGTAGCTCCTTCTCTCAGCTGTTCCTTGTCCAGCACTCCCAATCCTCCTTATATTCCCCTCTCACACGTCTCTGGTTGCCAGATATAGAGCTTCCTGCCTGGACATCTATTCTGACCCACTGGAGCTGTGTTGCTGCGTTCTCTGAGTGTTGCCTTAGAACGCTACCCTCCGGATCCCTGTTGGACCTTTGTGGACAATTGTTGCCGTCCACCTGGGTGTTTGTGTTTGTCTGTGTTTGTCTGTCCTCTCCCTGGTGTTTCCCTCTTAGTGCAGTGGTGAGGACTAGCGATCCCACCGGCCCGTTCATTATCTAGGGCTCATTTCAGGGAAAGCCAGGGTTTAGGCACGTGATCGCCGCACGGGTGAGGAACCCGTCTAGGGACGACAGGGCAGGCAGGTACCAGCTGCAAGGTGAGTTAGGGGTCACCACCTTTCCCTCTCCCTTGTGCAGGACTTTCCCTGTTTTCCTCCCTGTGTGTGTTGCCGGTCATTACATTATGTCTGGCCCTTATTTTTGTGTAGGTAAAAAAAAAAAAAAAAAAATCCAGTATGGATCCAATTGCTGCTCTGTCCGAACAATTTCATGGCCTGTCTTTGGAGGTGGCAGGATTGAAGGCGTCGGTCCTCCAGCAACATCAGCAATTACAACAGACCGCAAGCCCAGCGGTTGCTACTGGTAACCAGGTTGTTGCGGAACCCAAGGTCCCTCTCCCTGACAGATTTTCTGGGGGAAGGGACAAGTTTTTGACGTTCCGTGAGGCCTGTAAACTATACTTTAAACTGCGTCCTTACTCCTCTGGTAATGAAGAACAGCGGGTGGGTGTTGTTATTTCCCTGCTGCAGGGGGACCCGCAGTCCTGGGCGTTCTCTTTACCTACTGATTCCCAGGCTCTTCGGTCAGTGGATGGGTTTTTCGGGGCCTTGGGTCTCATATATGACGACCCTGACCGAGTCGCACTGGCTGAATCAAAATTACGGAGACTCCTACAAGGAGAGCGGCCGGTAGAGGAGTATTGCTCTGACTTCCGTAGGTGGGCTACGGATACCCAATGGAACGACCCGGCTCTCAGGAGTCAGTTCTGCTCTGGGTTATCCGAAAGGGTTAAGGATGCGCTTGCATTGTATGAGACCCCCTTTTCCCTTGATGCAGTTATGTCCCTTTCTATCCGTATAGATAGACGCCTTAGGGACAGGTTGAAAAAACCGGAGCCATTGATAACCCCTCCCAAGCAGCAGTTAGTCTGTACGGACATAGACGAGCCTATGCAGCTAGGAGGAACTACTCGTCAGGTCCGTCCTCCTGAGGTTCGCCGTAGGCGTGGGGGTTGTTTTTTTTGTGGGGAGAGGGGTCATTTCATTAACGTCTGTCCTTCTTTCCTCAGAAACAAAAAAAACCGTCGGAAAACTACTAACCCCAGGCTGTGTGGAGGATGTCAGCCGGGGGGTATACGTTTCCTCCATACGTACATCGCAATTTTTGTTGCCAGCGGTTATTGTTTTTGGTGATAAGACAGAGACTGTTTCTTTCTTTCTAGACAGTGGAGCAGGGGTAAATTTGATAGATGCCCATTTTGCCCGCACTATGGGTTTGTCTCTCTGTACGTTACAGAGACCTATTCCCATATTTGCTATAGATTCTGCTCCTCTGTCTCAGAGAAACCTCACCCACATCGTTCATAATTTACACCTTCGGGTAGGGGACCACCATAACGAGATGCTTTCATGTTATGTTCTGGAGGGGCTTCCCACTCCGGTGGTGCTGGGCCTACCCTGGTTGGTAGCGCACAATCCAGTGGTGGATTGGCAGGCCAGGGAGATATTGGAGTGGAGTGAGCCGTGCAGAGAAAATTGCTTTAATAGCAATTGCTTAGTCGCCTCCATAACTACCCTACCTACATTTGTTTCGGACTTTGAGGACGTTTTTTCTGAAAAGGGTTGTCAGAAGTTACCACCTCATCGTCCTTATGATTGCCCGGTTAACCTCATTCCCGGCGCAAAATTACCCAAGACCAGGTTATATAATCTTTCAGGTCCAGAGAGACAAGCCATGAAGGATTATATCTCCGAGAGTTTGGCTAAGGGACACATCAGACCCTCTTCTTCACCCGTGGCTGCAGGGTTTTTCTTTGTTAAAAAGAAAGATGGGGGCCTGCGTCCTTGCCTAGATTTTCGTGAATTAAATCGGATAACCATCCGAGACCCATACCCTCTTCTTCTCATTCCTGACCTGTTTAACCAGATTGCGGGTGCTAGGTGGTTCTCCAAACTCGATCTTAGGGGGGCCTACAATCTGATTCGTATCAAGGAGGGGGATGAGTGGAAGACAGCTTTTAACACCCCTGAGGGGCATTATGAAAATCTAGTTATGCCTTTCAGCCTGACCAATGCTCCTGCCGTCTTTCAACATTTCGTTAATGACATTTTTAGTCATCTAATCGGCAGGTTTGTGGTAATATACCTACATGATATCTTAATTTATTCGTCTGATCTGAAAACACATGAGGAGCATGTCAGACAAGTACTACAGGTCCTACGGACGAATGAATTATATGCTAAAATTGAAAAATGTGTTTTTGCCGTTCAGGAGATACAATTCCTAGGTTATTATTTATCTGCGTCAGGTTTCCGTATGGATCCTAGGAAGGTCCAGGCAATTTTGGATTGGGATCTTCCTGAGAACCTCAAAGCACTACAACGGTTCTTGGGCTTTGCGAATTTCTATAGGAAATTCATTAAAAATTATTCGGTGATCGTAAAACCCCTTACTGACATGACTAGGAAGGAAACTGATTTTTCTAAATGGTCTGACGCCGCTAAAGTTGCTTTTTCCTCTCTAAAAGAGAGGTTTACCTCAGCACCTGTACTAGTCCAACCTGATGTCTCTCAGCCTTTTATTGTTGAAGTCGATGCATCAGAGGTGGGAGTGGGGGCTGTGCTGTCTCAGGGTCCGTCTCCTGGCAAATGGCGTCCTTGTGCTTTCTTTTCTAAAAAACTATCTGCAGCGGAACAGAACTACGATATTGGCAATAGGGAACTGTTAGCTATTAAACTTGCGTTTGAGGAGTGGCGTCACTTTTTAGAGGGGGCAGTCCACCCCGTCACTGTGTTTACGGACCACAAAAATCTGCTGTACCTCGAATCAGCTAAGCGTCTCACCCCTAGACAGGCTAGGTGGTCGCTATTTTTTACCAGGTTTAACTTTGTGATTACCTATCGTCCTGGGGTAAAGAATACCAAGGCTGATGCACTATCTCGTTGTTTCCCTGGAGGGGGTAATGTGAGTGATCCGGTACCCATTCTACAAAGAGGAGTAGTTGTCTCTGCGGTACACTCTGCCTTGGAGGGGAAGGTGTTAGAGGCCCAGGGGGACGCCCCGGTCTCTTGCCCTTCAGAGAAGTTGTTTGTACCGTTGAACCTACGTCTCGAATTATTAAAGGAACATCATAATTCGGCACTTGCTGGGCACCTGGGTAGTAAAGCAACCTTAGAGCTATTGTCTCGTCGTTTTTGGTGACCAAGGTTGCGTCAGGATGTATTGGATTTTGTGTCTTCTTGTTCTACCTGTGCGCGCGCAAAAGTTTCACATACACGTCCTGCAGGGTCTCTATTACCACTCGTTATTACCAATAGACCATGGACACATCTGTCTATGGATTTTATCACTGACTTACCTTTGTCTGCGGGTAAAACAGTGATTTTGGTAGTAGTGGACAGGTTTAGCAAAATGGCACACTTTATTGCGTTACCCGCACTACCTAATGCTAAAACTCTTGCTCAGGTATTCGTCAGTGAGATCGTGAAGCTTCACGGGGTCCCCTCCGATGTTGTTTCGGACCGGGGAACCCAGTTTATTTCTAAATTTTGGAAAGCTTTTTGTTCCCGTTTAGGGGTTCACTTGTCCTTTTCCTCAGCTTTCCATCCTCAGTCGAATGGACAGACTGAGCGTACCAACCAAAACCTGGAGACATATCTAAGATGTTTTGTGTCTGAAAACCAAGAGTTGTGGTCGTCATATTTACCGTTAGCTGAGTTTGCCATAAATAATCGCCGTCAGGAATCCACTGGCAAGTCACCTTTTCTTGGTGCATATGGTTTTCATCCCCAATTCTGTACTTTCAAAGAGGGGGGGGTCTTCTGGGGTTCCCGAAGAGGAACGGTTTTCGTCATCTCTTTCATCAGTATGGCAGAAGGTGCAAGCTAACTTGAAAAATATGGGAGGTAAATACAAATGCATGGCTGATAAGAGACGGTCGCCAGGTCCGGACCTAGGAGTGAATGACTATCTGTGGCTGTCTACAAGGAATATCAAGTTGAAGGTTCCCTCTTGGAAACTGGGTCCTAGGTTTATTGGTCCTTACAAGATTGTAGCCATCATCAACCCCGTGGCTTTTCGCCTGGAGTTACCTCAGACTTTTAAAATCCATAATGTCTTTCATAAGTCGTTACTCAAAAAATATGTTCCACCTCTAGAACCGTCACCGCTGCCACCCCCTCCTGTTGTCGTGGCTGGTAGTTTGGAATTTCAGATATCCAAAATTGTTAATTCTCGTCGGGTCCGCCGCTCTCTCCAATATCTGGTGCACTGGAGAGGTTACGGTCCCGAGGAAAGAATGTGGGTTCCTGCGTCTGAGGTAAACGCCGACAGGCTAGTCCGGATTTTTCATGCCTCTCATCCTGAGAGACCTGGTCCTGAGTGTCCGGAGGCCCCTCGTAGAGAGGGGAGTACTGTCACGAGGGTGTCAAGAGCCACGCCTGACTCCGTTGTACCCGGGGTCAGGAGGTCGCAGCGGTTGGCTGCACGCTCTATGTCAGATAGGGAAGTTTCCTTATTGTAGCTTTCTGGGTTTGCTTTACAAACCCTTTTGGCTCACTCAGGGATCCGTAGCTCCTTCTCTCAGCTGTTCCTTGTCCAGCACTCCCAATCCTCCTTATATTCCCTTCTCACACTTCTCTGGTTGCCAGATATAGAGCTTCCTGCCTGGACATCTATTCTGACCCACTGGAGCTGTGTTGCTGCGTTCTCTGAGTGTTGCCTTAGAACGCTACCCTCCGGATCCCTGTTGGACCTTTGTGGACAATTGTTGCCGTCCACCTGGGTGTTTGTGTTTGTCTGTGTTTGTCTGTCCTCTCCCTGGTGTTTCCCTCTTAGTGCAGTGGTGAGGACTAGCGATCCCACCGGCCCGTTCATTATCTAGGGCTCATTTCAGGGAAAGCCAGGGTTTAGGCACGTGATCGCCGCACGGGTGAGGAACCCGTCTAGGGACGACAGGGCAGGCAGGTACCAGCTGCAAGGTGAGTTAGGGGTCACCACCTTTCCCTCTCCCTTGTGCAGGACTTTCCCTGTTTTCCTCCCTGTGTGTGTTGCCGGTCATTACACTTGCATGCTCAAACTGCCTACGGCTGTCAGCCTACAGCAGGTCATGGTAGGAATTGTAGTTTTACAACAACTGGAGAGCGTCACGTTGGCCATCCCGCAACAAACCTCGGGTGAAGAATCGTCAGGGAGATGTGGCAGGAGCCCAAAAAAATAACTGAGTAGGGACCAGGGGTGATGGAGATAAAGAGGAGCAGGTCAGGGGAGAGGCTGCAGGGAGGATAGGATATTTCCATGGTAGCACTGGAGCTTGCTGCAGGTACGTCTTTCTGTCAGCACGACTTGGCTCCGCATCCAACATGTTTCCTTTCTCATGAATGCTATCTCACTGTAATTGTGTCACCTACTGTCTCCCAAGTAGCTGTCAATATGTACCCAAAAATGTCATTATAACCGACATTCCTATACGTTATATTATTGGTTGCTAGACATTGACAAAATTATGTATCATTTTCAAACAATATTTTATTATGAGTGGAGCATTTACTGTTTGCCGAGTGCTCATCAACAGACGTACTCAAAATTTCAGCAAGATGGATGTTTACATCTACCGTTGTATGGTTACCATTGACAACAACCAAAGTTGTCTATTATTTTCTTTTTTATTCTGCTAGTGTAGTGCAAGCCTGCTCTCAGCTGTTTTTATAATGATGAATAATATATGTTGTTATTTTTAGATATTTTACAGCAAACATACAATATTTGTATTTATTTTTATTTATTTTATGCACTTATATAGCGCAGCGCTTTACAGACATTAGCATCAAGCTGTCCCTAATGGGGCTCACAATCTAAGTTCCCGATCATTATGTCTTAGGAATGTGGGAGGAAATCCACAGAAACACGAGGAGAACATACAAACTCCATGCAGATGTTGTCCTTGGTCAGATTCAAACCTAGGATGCAACATTATGGTTGCAGTTAGTAATAGCTATATTTTATATGTTGTTTTTTTTTGTGCTATATTCAGTTACCATCATCTGTTTTGTAACCAGATTAAATTGTTTCATTTATGGGTTTATTATTCTCCAATGAAAATCATAAATGAGATGAAAATCACTTACATGGCGAGTTCCATAGGTAAATAAAACTAAAACCAGACACCCATCCAGACCAGGTTTAGGTTATTTTGGATATTGTGATGGAAATCCTAAATAACAAATATAAGAAAGTCAACATAAGCAGACTCATTGAGCTACTTCCTCAAATGGGTTCTCCAGGATTTAAGAACTGATGACCTATCGCTAGGCTATCAATATTAGATCGGTAGGGGTTTGACACCCCCCGCACACCCGTCAATCAGCTGTTCTGCCGTAGCTCCTATGCTGAAACTACACGGCTTTGACAGCTGGTTACTGCATCGCTGCCTCCATTGAAGTAAGTGAGAGTCGCTCTGCTGTAGCAGCTCCGTCCTCTACACAATGGGTGAAGTTGTGTAATTCCAGTGACCTGAGCCAGCATTGAGGAAGGTTAACATAGGCAATTTCCCAGGGCCTTTATCCCTAAAGGGGCCCCTACTCCTAAGTAGCACCTAAGGCAGGAGAAGGGGTGCACGTGATGTAACCTGCAGCATCTAACAATATGTGCTGGCAGAGGTTCTCTGCATGTAGCAGCTGCTAGTGCTACCTTAAAGGGGTTGTCCCAACTGGGACATTTATGGCATAATCATAGGATAAATCTGATAGGTGTGGTTCTCACTTCTGGTACCAGCTTTTATCTCAAAAGTTGCACCATGAATGGAGAGGACTTCCAAGAACAGTCTGTATAGTCCATGGGTGGCTGAAAAGCACTTGGACATCTCTCTTTCTTGGAAACGTCACAAGGATAACTCAAGGCCTGTTCTTCTCCATCAGAATTTCCATGTGCCTGTAAACCAGCAATATACTATGAACTACTTCATTACCGAATAGGTGACCATTGCTTGAAGCCACCACGACTGTATACTGAACTGTGATGATGGATCATGTATTTATTCTGCCATTGGATATATATGAAGCTTTTCTGAAAGCTTCTATGTTCTGCACTATTAACTACTATTATTTGGACATTATTGAGGGACGAGAGACCCCTTATCTGCTAGAACTGTATGGTGGTTGGATGTATTTCACCTTTATTTTATTTTTACTACGATATCTGATGCATCCAGTGTTATGGTAGAGACTTCTAATAGAAAATGATGTGTGCATGGGCTCTATGTGTCTACAAGGTTAGACTTTTCTTTCAAGGGGTATTCTGGTTAGAGAAGGATAGGGGATAACTATTTGATCTGTGGGCGACCCCCACTGATCACAAGAATGGGGGCCCTGTACCCCACGGAGCCCCTCTGAAATGGATAGTGGCTGGTCGGAAATGCACGCCGCTGCTCCATTCCTGTCTATGAGAGCCTCGGAAATAGCTGCTTTTATTTTCCAAAAGTATTAACGCTATTGTGACCAAAATAAGCAACGTCCTGAAGGGGTTAAAAAGATATTCAATTAAAGATGATAGTTTCACTTTAAGAAAAAAAACAACAACTGCAGTAACTATTAGAGGTGATGTCGTCATAGCAACCGGACTGTTCTATTGTTGTGTATTTGGTTCTAGAACACGGACACCTAGAACGCATGTGAATTACACTCAGCTTTTCCTCACACGTCACACATTCCAGGTGAAGTGAACATTTACCTACCGTGCGATTACTGCGATATTACCGGAAGGAAATCTCTGGAAACAGATCTCCGAAGCTGAAACGGTAAAGTATAATAAGTGTAATATAGCGTAATATATCTAATCAGATACTGGGGGAAAGTTATTAAGACCCTTGTCTCATACACTAGTATTAATATGTAATGCGCTGTAGTGAGGGGCGCCACAGTTATTAACAGACTTTTTTAAGTGGTGAGAGTGTAAAATTGTAAAAAGTAGCAAAATGCTACTTGTGCAAAAATTTGCTAAACATCAATGTTAATTCCCTCTATTTGGTTTAGTTTACTACGAAAAATGGTGCACCTCTCTAGTGCCACCTATAGGTAGGTACTTCACAGTATACATATGTAGACAGCTCCCATTAAAAGTGAGAACTATAAATACGTATGCAGTAGCTCCCTCTAGTGGTGACTACCATTTTTGAACAGCTTGTATTTTGGCAGACTCTTGGACAGTCGGGGAGTGTAGGTAAATATGATGTGACCTCCCACTGCTGACCTGCAGCCGTAGTTCCTGAGGTCTTACGCAGAACTATATTATTACTGTACATTATTTCAGGGCATTATTGATGTGTTATTCCCTTTGGTAGGTGAATTTTACAGTTGCCAACATAACTTGGGATATTTTAACACTAACACCAAAACACCCAAGAAATTCTCAAAAAACTACCCACTTTGGGATATTTTTTAACAAACCCCGCCCCTTGTTATTGACTCCACCCCCATCCTGTACAATTCCCAGGATTGTTGGCAACTAGCTTGTTACATAAAATTAAAATGTACTTTCATTAAATAAATAAATAAAATGTGGTGTTACCATGACAACCAGGGCGCTCGCTATTGTTTTATAAGCGGTTCTAGAACTTACTGGCTTATAGGTGTAATATAAAGTAAATGTTTATTTACCTGTAAAAAAAAATGGGGCTGATTATCTCACAAAACTACGGAAAAAAATGCAGGTTCTTCTCAGCTTTGACGGAGCTCTAACTGCGCATCAACTGCTGTGTGTGAATATACCCTTAGGTGGCATGGTACGCTTGTGCCACTTTTTTACTGTGTGCATGAAAATCCTACAGCATTAGGTGTCCGATAGGTGAGAGGACACGCCCGGAACCAAACATGTTTCAAGATTTTGGCCTTGTTTTGTGGCGGCAGTGAATGGAGAGGTGACCACGCATTAGCAGTTCTCTCCATTCACTTCTATATGAGTTTCAAAAATTTTGGCTAATATTGGAACTCCTATAGAACTGAATGGTGAGAGTCATACATCTGTAGCCATCTCTTCATTCCCTGTGGACGCAAGATGTCCCCTGTTCTTGAATAAGGTGCGGGTCCTAGTAGTGGGTCCCGGACATGGCATATTCTGTGAAAAAAAACATGAATGTCCAAATGGACATACTTCTTTAATGTATGACAGAAACCATGATTCATATACAAGTGCTTCACATGATGGAAACCACTAGAGTCCAACAGACCTCACTGACTTGGGAGGGTCCATCATTTTCCAATGGGGTCTTGTAGTTTTATAAGGGAGAACAGTGCTGCATGTATTATTTGACTAGAGTTTTACATTGTATTTCATTGTCTCGATGCATTTGTTTGTGAGATTTGTATATGTATAATGGATTTTTGTCTTTAAAGGCAGTGTGAGATACTATATAACAATGGCGGACAATGAACTTGAGAAGTCCAGGAAGAGACGCCACTGCTGCCCCGACTTACCAGCCAAGCGGCGTCTTATTGACCCTCCACAATCATCTCAGAGGCGTGTTGTGATCTACACCCCGTCCAGTGAGCTCCTGAGGTGCCTCGGACTCTTTCTACGTCGGAGGTGCTATAAGCTTGATCTTTCCCCTACACAGGTTATAGGATGGCTAAAATGTATTGACAACTATCTCCTTATTATGGGTTACCAACCCGTAAGTTTCCTGAGCTCAGGCAGCGTGGTCTTCCTCTATATGCTATGCCGGGACCTCATCTCCCCAGAGGTAGACAGCGTAGAACAGCTTCAAGTGTCGGTCCTGACCTGCTACTTCATCACCCACTGCTACACCGGCAATGAGAATGGGTATCCAGAAACACCATTCCTGGTGGGCTCAAGGAAGGCCTTTTGGGACCGATGCCTGTCATACATCAACATTATGAGCTCCAAGATGATGCAGATCAATTCCGACCGCCAGATTTATAGCGAGACACTCGCTGAGCTAAAAGCTATTGGGCGATAAGACACAACCTGTAACCTACAAGAACTGGATGGACAGAAGATGGATTTGAAAATGAGGCCAGAATATGACATTTTGTGAAGGGACCATGTTTTAGGGAAGTATTTACATCTGAGACCACCATGTTATACATATATGCCATATAAGTTATCATGGCTCCTGGAGATTTAAGATCAGGATGTGAAAGACTCCAGGCTGCATTGTATGAACTCCTGGTTTATTACATGTTCCCCTCACAAGCCGCTCTGGCTCTTTTTCAAGCTCCTAGAGCTTCTCATTTTTTTATTGATATCTCTTAGAGATTTCAATATTGGAATTATACCGTATGGCTCTCAGAGCAGACATTGATTTTTCAGATTGCTGCACTATGGTGCAAAGACATAAGTTTTCAGACTGGACTTTACAAATGCATGATTTTTGCTTGACTCGGAGGATTTCTTTATAGGTGACAGCTGTCAAGTTTGTAACTTTATATTTAACTTACATGACATAATCATTTCCTTCTCCGAGCTCTCAGTCATGTGGCCCTGGAAGCACTTTTATGATCTGGTAGTGATGGAGTTTTGTCTACTGGTCACTTGTCTTCCAGGCTCCTAAATCATGCCCCGTTGACAGCACATCACCAGTAATGTCCCTTTTGGGGCTGGTGCTCTGTGCTGTGTGCAAGGTGCATGCCATGACCCAGCATACAATAGCTGGATACATGCATGCACAGACAGAAGAAGAGTGCTTGCCCTCTTCTACAATGAAGAAAGCAGAGAAGTGAGAGGAAGATAGACAGTGATGCCCGGCACTTAATACCGGAAAATGTAGTTTTTCAAACTACTGACCAGCTCTCCAAATTCAGCGTCAGGATATCAACAAATGGTCCATGACAAGGAAGCGGATAGCAGCAGAAACATCCACTGCAAGCGAAGATCAAGTAAATATCATCACAAGGTCTTCTGAACAGAAGAAGAAGGCAGCAGCTGGAAGCTTTCCTGAGACTTGAACTGTGTGCCTTATACACCTAGTGGACTTAAGTTACTTAGGTGACTTTGCTTCTGAAGCATGCTGAATTTTCTATTATTAAACTTAAACAAAACATTACTATTTCACTTGTTTGTATTTTCTGGAATTGTACTGCTTCCATGTAATAAAGATGAGAGATGAAAAACACAAACTACATTCTAAATCATAAATAGCGCAAAAGCTCCAATGCTTGTTCTATTTCAGTATGTTCTCAACAACCCTTTACCTTTAGAAAATCCCTCTGGGGTCAGTTAAAATTAATGTATCATCGGAAAATGACCTATTGTTTAAATCACATTTTTATGCTAAACATATATTTTAGAATTTTAGGTGAGGTCTTTTAATTTTCCTTGTCACTATCTTTATAGTGTATATAATCCTACAACTTTCACACTGGCCACTAGGTCTAATAATAGGTCATGATTTCCTTTTCTGCAAAGGTAACTTTTTAGTAGCGATTATCATTATCACTAGAGATTTAAAAATTCGAATCGGATTATTCACTGAATTTTCCAAAAAGATTTGATTTGATCCAAATTTATTTGTGACAAATCACATTAAAAAAAGAAGAAGCTATTTCCTGGCTGCTAAGAGCCCGTATAGTGGTGTAGAACACTGTGCCCTGCAGAAACACGCATAGGGAATCCACTGTGGTAGTGAAACAGTACTGTGAGATAGTATGACACGCAGATGACAGATGTCACTCAGTTACGGGGCCAAAACTGACCAAATAACTCAAGTGTTGTACAAGATTGTACTATAGAGTGAAAGAGCGCACTCCTTTTACACCGTCGTCAGGTGATTCCACATAGATTTCTACAGAACCTGTTCTGTTGCACGCTGAGACAAGTAGTGTCCCCCTGAAAGAGTGGACAGGGTGTCAGCAGTAAGTTTGTGTTGCCGTCACTGTTTATTTTGCCCTTCTTCTCATCCGTCATAAGAACAACCCCAAAAAAATGGATCCTGTCTTTTAAGCAACCCCCTTCACACGGTCAGCATTTGCTCAGTAATCCATCAGTATTGCTAAGGCCCAAAAAAAACAGGAGTTGATCCAAAACAGAAATGACAAGTGATTGTAAAGTTTGCATGTCTTCGGTGTATTGTACCAACTCCTGCTTTTGACTTCCAAATCATGAGCATATCCTGCTACTAAATAGGGACTGTGTGATACAGGCATTACGGATGCTCCAAAGACAGTATCTATTGTGTTTCTCATTTTTCCGTCCTTCTGACAGATCAGAAGAAGGGTAAAATAAATAGTGATGTCCACAAGGCCAAACAGGGACAATAGTGGCCCGTCACAGAGTGGTGAGGTGGCAACCGCATGAGGAGTCAACACAGTGGCCCAGTCACAAACTGGTGAGGTGTCAACAGCATGAGGAGTCAACATAGTGGCCCAATATCAGAGTGGTGTATTTTCAACAGCATGAGGAGTGAACACAGTGGCCCTGTCACAGAGTGGTGAGGTGGCAACAGCAAGAGGAGTGAGCACAGTAGCCCAATCGCAGAGTGGTGATTGTGGCAACAGCATGAGGTGTCAACACAGTGGCCCAGTAACAGAGTGGTGAGGTGGGGGGCATAAGCAGTGGCAGTAACAACACAATATGCTGGATGGCAGAAGGAGCACATGGCATCGGGTGTGTGGCATCAGGCGGGTGGCAGCATCCAAATAGTGGCTGAAGCAGGTGGCCAGAAGAAGCGTTTTTTTTTTTTTTACAAAGATTGGGTTTGCCACCCAGAATGATCTAGTGTGATGTATCAGGCATTGGCGTGTGGAAATCCTGGCTGACCTACGCCTGATTCATCTTCACAAAGGTCAGTCTCTCCACATTTTGGTTGGAAAGCAAATTCTACTTGGGGTAACTATGCACCCTGCCGCACCAAACACCCGCTCTGATACCACACTACTGGCGGGGCAGGAAAGCTTGACCAGGGCAAAGTCGTCTAGTTGCGGCTAAAAATCAAGTTTGGCTGCTCAGTAGTCCAGAGGATCTTCAATGTGGTATGGCAGTCAGCAGTACAAGTATGTCATTGAGAATTGTGTCCGAGACCACTTTTACATGGCTTCTGCTTCCTATCCTGAAACGTGTATCAAATACTGCTCATCCAGCAGAATGAGAAGGGAGGGAGGAAGGAATTATATAAAACTTAACCTTTAATGGACATTTAACGAAAAGATAAAAAATAACTTAGGTTAAAAACCACAGTGCACCTAGGTATATAGAGGAAAGACGGAAGTTACACCATAGATTTAAACTACTTATAGTATTCACATATTGTTACCTTGAACAATTATCAAATAAGAAATGCTTAGATCTTACCGGAACCTGCAGTGTATTTCTTAGAGGATCCGGATGAGTTGGACAGGATTCCTGACACAATTTTGGAAAGGTCGCCCCAGGTGGAGATGTGTTAGTGCGGCGTCTTATTGTACAGGGACTGTAGCGTAGTCAGAAGCCAACCGTCCCTAAATAAACCCTATAAAGGTTGGAAAGGGACTACAGTACCCTACCTATCTTACACAGAGCACCCGCCCTGAAAGGGGCGACCCCGTCTGGATCCTGTGCCTAACTATGGACAACTCCTTAATCTTGTCCCTGAGTAATTGCTCCCGATGTGACATATTTCTGTCCACTCCATTACCGTATGACTTTTCAGGGGATAAATATCAGAGACATATGGAACTGACTGTAGGATCATATCCAGTCTGTAATTAGATAATCATATTCACTAGACACCAATTGATAGGGAAAGAAATTCATAAGTAATCCATTAAATAATAGAGGACCACCTTCCAATATCCACTGGCATATACACTCCACTTCCTTGGGCAGCGATTTCTTTCCCTATCAATTGTTGTCTAGTGTCTAGTGTCTTTGTCTTTCCAAATGCAACATCTTTCAAGTGCAACTCTTTAAGTGCACATACCAAATTTTACCAGAATTGGACAAGAAGGGGACAACAGGTAATTGCAGAAATAGTTAATGCAAACAATGTTTCACTTTTTCATTTTACTCTTCCCACTTTTTTCACAACCACCTGAAAACCCGCCACATCCATTCACCCAGCAAGGAACTACTCATCTCTACCTCTATCTTACCTTCTCATTTGACCGCTTGCACAAACCTGTTTGGCAACATAAAACACTTCCTTCCCAAACACACACAGATGCCTCATGCCCTATCTTATTCTCATCTATTAATACTTTCTCTGCTTCTCCTTACTGCTGGTGATATCTCTCCAAATCCAGGCCCCCCTCAGCAAATCCCCACTATCAACTCCATGTCCCAGTACAAATTTCCTTCTACACATTTCTGCAACCCCTTAAACCTAATAACCATTCCTCTGACCCCTGCTCCTTTGGTTCCTCTTGCTGGAGCATTATGGGATGCATGTTCTAAATATATTCGTGCTCAGCAGCTCACCCTCCTTCTTCCCAAGGACCCCGGTGCTCACTCCACGGATTCACCCAAATCCGATTTAAAAAAAGCTAAGTAATCGAGTAACTGGAGGGCACTCAAATACCTGAGAACATTCAAGGCAGGATATCAGTAATCCCAATTTATTACACCTAAAATAGTGACATAAAAAGCTAAAATCATACATATAATCTAAAAACATACACTTATATCACTTAACATACAGCTGCATAAATGACCGCACAATCCAATGTCCAACATTTGATTAGGCAGACATTGGATTGTGCGGTCATTTATACAGCGGTATGTTAAGTGATATAAGTGTATGTTTTTAGATTATCGGGATGCATGTTCTGTCTGTAACAAACTGTTGTCCTACATTCATGATCTTTTCATTCCTTAAAAAACGTTCCTTTCTGGGTTTAACAGAAACATGGCTGACACCCTCTGACACCTCCTCCCATACTGCACTCTCATATAGTGGATTTCTTTTCACTCACACCCCCCGCCCGGCTGCAAACATGGTGGAGGAGTTGGTCTTCTAATATCAAACACCTGCTCCAACAGTCCAACTCCAATGCCACCCTCCATTACGCTCACCTCATTTGAAGTACACTCTGTTCGTATCTACTCTCCCTCCAACCTTCAAGTAATAAAATAATAATAATAAAATGTATTTATATAGCGCCACAATATTCCACAGTGCTTTACAAATTCATAGGGTTCATGTACGAAACAAAACTAACTGGCTAATATGCAACTGAAACACTAGGAGTCAGGGCCCTGCTCGCAAGAGTTTACAATCTATGAGGAATTGGGGATGACACATAAGGTAGTTGATTGTGATAGGTAGGATTTGAGCCATTATTGAACTGACAGGAGTGGTGCCCGACGATCTGCTTTGGGTTTGGGACTACTAGAGTATCAAGTTCATGCCAGAGGAGTTAGTGGGGGGAGGTTTAGTCTGAGAATAGTCAGTTTAGGTAGCTTGATAAGCCTGCCTAAAAAGATGTGTCTTTAAGGCACATTTGAAGGTGGAGATGTTGTGAATTGACCTAGTATTCCGGAGCAGAGGATTCCAGAGAGTAGAGCTACTAGAGCTAGTATTACTGCGATAGCATTAGCTAGATGACAGTTCTCTTGGGAAGTAGGATTGGGTGCGATCCTGCAGGATACCTTTGGCTGTGTTGCTACAACCTGATTCATACAGCACAGAGGTGATCCATGCTTGACATAGTGTATCAGGACGCTGTATCACCAGGGCACCCTGATCTGCACCCAACCCTTTTCTTCTCAATTTAATCACCACAGCTTGTCTGAGAGCGCTGGGACATTGTAGTATCTATCACACAAATACACTCTTGTCTCCAGGCTCTCATGCTACCACTATAGCATCAGCTGTTGGTGATTAGCTTGTATGTGATTCCGATCATACCTCTCTATAGTTGTACCTGGATAGCCTTCCAGGTTCAAGGAGGTGGTTTGATATTGGAACGATATTTTAGCGTATCCCACACCTTCCTTGATTCATGTTCATGTAGTTAACCCTATTTTACCTATTTTAAATGTACACAAACCATCTGCCTGTGACACAGTTAGCAAACACAATGGACATTAGCGAACACAATGGATATTGCCCGTGACGCAATCCACAAACACAATGAATATTGCTTGTGATACATTGAGCAAACACAATGGTCTGGGTCATCGACCACATGGAACTATGTCCGGCCCCTTTATCCAATCATCTCCAGGATAGAGAGGAAAGATGTTACTGTTCATGTGGGAGTGTGTTATATCTTACTGTATATTGAATGGTCACTGTATTTTGTGTGCCTGTTCCCCACAAGGCCCCCGTGGGAGTAACCCTTGCTGAAGTACTTGATAAAAGGCTGAGCTGTGGCCATCAATAAAGTTGATAGTTTTTACCCCCTTCCTGAAGTCCTTGATCCTGTTTGTGGGGGATTGGGAGCTATATATTCACAACACCTTTGGATTTACTTGGTTTTTGGGAGACGTTGTACGGATTTACTCAGCTGAAGCGTAAGTTATCCGTAACACTGGTGGCAAGCAGCGGGATTTTCTCCCAAATGGATATATTGAACCGAAAGGAGGAGTGAATGGCCCACAGATAAGAACGACTCAAACAAACGACGTTGAAGGAACAATTAGAAGCTCGCAGCATAGTGGCAAGTAACAAGCCGAAAGCCACGATAATTGCCGAATTGCTAGAGAGCGACAGAACAAGCGACCATGGAGATGCCAGAAGAAACAGAATTTCAAAAGGGCGTATGATGGAGGCTTAGCATTTTGGGGCACAACCCATCACTAGAGACGATCACCCAAATAATGGCGCAAGCACAAAGTGCAAGAATACAAGCGACTGCAACACAAGGGGATGTAATGGCACAACAATTATGCTGCTTTTAAAGCCTTTACAGATGGCGAAATGGATATAGACAGCTATTTGCAGGATTTCGAAAGACAATGTGCATTGGAGAACCAGGAGAGAGATAACTGGGCCGCAATATCGAGCAGTAAGCTATCAGGTCGAGCAGCAGAAGCCTACAGAGTGGTGCCGGATGAAGAGGTCAGGAACTATGCCAAGGTAAAAGAAATATTGCTGGCCTGCTATGCCGGCACGCCAGAGGCATATAGGAAAAAGTTGAGGGCCCTCAGGAAAACGCGCAGAGACACTATTACCAAGTTTGACTTCCGTATGCACTGCTCTGCCTGCAACTGGATGCAGGGGTGCCAGGCGACTACGTTGTCAGATGCCTTATAGTTGTTACTGCTGGAGCAGTTTTTTGATTTTGCTCAGCCAGATTTTAGAGACTGGGCTCGAGACCGCAGGCCTCGGACGGTAGAAGAGGCTGCTAGACTGGCTGATGAACACCACAATAGCAGGACTATGGAGAGTAGCAGAGCACCGACGGTCCAGCGTACCCCCACCTATACCCCAACATCCACTACACCGGCCAGGCCCGCACTAAGCAATTAGGGAGCATGTAGGCCACCACTGAGGTCCTATGAGTGTAACCAAATAGGACACATCAAACCCAACTGCCCGCAGTACACGTCTAACCAAGGGGGCCGACAACCAGCACCACTGCACAGATCCGCAGCCCATTGCGTCTAGGAGGACTACAGTAAAGCTACCCAAGGGAGTTATGCAGCGTATTCACCCCCAAAACCCACCAAGCAATGGTCCATACTGCACGAGGTCAACCCCGTACAGGTCGCCGGAGACAACCGGGCAAATCACCGCCAGTCCGTCCGCCTAAATGGACAGGAGGCTAGGGGCCTGAGAGACAGCGGAGCCACCCTTACCCTGGTCCAACCTCACCGGGTCAAGCCGTCCCAACACACTGGACGCACCGTAGCAGTCCGAGTAGCTGGAGGGGCCCTCCATAAGATACCAACAGCCCGTGTTCATATTGACTGGGGTACGGGAGCTAAATCACAGGAGGTGGGGATTATGGCTGACCTGCCGGCCGAAGTGCTGCTGGGGAATGACTTGGGATTTTCGACCTCCCAGTTTATTACGCCAGCCCAGGAGGGAGCTTTACCAGTGACTACTCGGCACTTCGGCAGCAGACCCGGGCCATGGAGAACGCAAGCTCTCAGGAACCCCAGATAGTAACTGATGTCCCAACCCTTGCCTTAAACCCCACTATGTACTGGCACACCCCCCAAGATTTTCAGAAGGAACAAAGGGATGACCCTACCCTAGAAGGTTACCGCAGAGCCATAGAGAAACCACGGGTAGACACAGACCAGGCCAGGTTTCAATGGGACAAAGGACGGCTATACAGGGTGACAGATGGGATTGGACAGGGGTCTAACCAAGTGACCAAAAAACAACTAATAGTACCCTGCAAATACCGAACCGAACTGTTGCGGATTAGCCACGACATTCCCATAGCTGGACATTTAGGGATAAAGAAAATCCGGAATAGATTGACTCAGACCTTCTTTTGGCCCGGAATAACACAGGACATAGACCAGTAGTGTAGGACCTGCGGGGTATGTCAGTGGGTAGGAAAGAGAGCTGACCACCCCCGAGATAAGCTACGACTAGAGTTGAGCGAACACCTGGATGTTCGGGTTCGAGAAGTTCGGCCGAACATCCCGGAAATGTTCGGGTTCGGGATCCGAACCCGATCCGAACTTCGTCCCGAACCCCATTGAAGTCAATGGGGACCCGAACTTTTCGGCACTAAAAAGGCTGTAAAACAGCCCAGGAAAGAGCTAGAGGGCTGCAAAAGGCAGCAACATGTAGGTAAATCCCCTGCAAACAAATGTGGATAGGGAAATGAATTAAAATAAAAATTAAATAAATAAAAATTAACCAAAATCAATTGGAGAGAGGTCCCATAGCAGAGAATCTGGCTTCACGTCACCCACCACTGTAAGAGTCCATTGTCATATATTTAGGCCCAGGCACCCAGGCAGAGGAGGGAGGTCCCGTAACAGAGAATCTGTCTTCATGTCAGCAGAGAATCAGTCTGCATGTCATAGCAGAGAATCAGGCTTCACATCAGCCACCACTGCAACAGTCCATTGGCATATATTTAGGCCCAGCACCCAGGCAGAGGAGGGAGGTCCCGTAACAGAGAATCTGTCTTCATGTCAGCAGAGAATCAGTCTGCATGTCATAGCAGAGAATCAGGCTTCACGTCAGCCACCACTGCAACAGTCCATTGGCATATATTTAGGCCCAGCACACACACAGGCAGAGGAGAGAGGTCCCGTAACAGAGAATCTGTCTTCATGTCAGCAGAGAATTAGTCTGCATGTCATAGCAGAGAATGAGGCTTCACGTCAGCCACCACTGCAACAGTCCATTGGCATATATTTAGGCCCAGCACACACACAGGCAGAGGAGAGAGGTCCCGTAACAGAGAATCTGGCTTCATGTCAGCAGAGAATCAGTCTGCATGTCATAGCAGAGAATGAGGCTTCACGTCAGCCACCACTGCAACAGTCCATTTGCATATATTTAGGCCCAGCACACACACAGGCAGAGGAGAGAGGTCCAGTAACAGAGAATCTGTCTTCATGTCAGCAGAGAATTAGTCTGCATGTCATAGCAGAGAATGAGGCTTCACGTCAGCCACCACTGCAACAGTCCATTGGCATATATTTAGGCCCAGCACACACACAGGCAGAGGAGAGAGGTCCCGTAACAGAGAATCTGGCTTCATGTCAGCAGAGAATCATTCTGCATGTCATAGCAGAGAATCAGGCTTCACGTCACCCAACATTGGAACAGTCCAATGGCATATATTTAGGCCCCGGCACCCAGACACAGGAGAGGTTCATTCAACTTTGGGTAGCCTCGCAATATAATGGTAAAATGAAAATAAAAATAGGATTGAATGAGGAAGTGCCCTGGAGTCCAATAATATATGGTTAAGGGGAGGTAGTTAATGTCTAATCTGGGCAAGGGACGGACAGATCCTGTGGGATCCATGCCTGGTTCATTTTTATGAACGTCAGCTTGTCCACATTGGCTGTAGACAGGCGGCTGCGTTTGTCTGTAATGACGCCCCCTGCCGTGCTGAATACACGTTCAGACAAAACGCTGGCCGCCGGGCAGGCCAGCACCTCCAAGGCATAAAAGGCTAGCTCTGGCCACGTGGACAATTTAGAGACCCAGAAGTTGAATGGGGCCGAACCATCAGTCAGTACGTGGAGGGGTGTGCACACGTACTGTTCCACCATGTTAGTGAAATGTTGCCTCCTGCTAACACGTTGCGTATCAGGTGGTGGTGCAGTTAGCTGTGGCGTGTTGACAAAAGTTTTCCACATCTCTGCCATGCTAACCCTGCCCTCAAAGGAGCTGGCATTGACACAGCTGCCTTGGCGACCTCTTGCTCCTCCTCTGCCTTGGCCTTGGGCTTCCACTTGTTCCCCTGTGACATTTGGGAATGCTCTCAGTAGCGCGTCTACCAACGTGCGCTTGTACTCGCGCATCTTCCTATCACGCTCCAGTGCAGGAAGTAAGGTGGGCACATTGTCTTTGTAGCGTGGATCCAGCAGGGTGGCAACCCAGTAATCCGCACAGGTTAAAATGTGGGCAACTCTGCTGTCGTTGCGCAGGCACTGCAGCATGTAGTCGCTCATGTGTGCCAGGCTGCCCAGGGGTAAGGACAAGCTGTCCTCTGTGGGAGGCGTATCGTCATCGTCCTGCCTTTCCCCCCAGCCACGCACCAGTGATGGACCCGAGCTGCGTTGGGTGCCACCCCGCTGTGACCATGCTTCATCCTCATCCTCCTCCACCTCCTCCTCATCCTCGTCCTCCTCGTCCTCCAGTAGTGGGCCCTGTCTGGCCACATTTGTACCTGGCCTCTGCTGTTGCCAAAAACCTCCCTCTGAGTCACTTCGAAGAGACTGGCCTGAAAGTGCTAAAAATGACCCCTCTTCCTCCTCCTCCTCCTCCTCCTTCTCCTGGGCCACCTCCTCTTGCATCATCGCCCTAAGTGTTTTCTCAAGGAGACATAGAAGTGGTATTGTAACGCTGATAACGGCGTCATCGCCACTGGCCATGTTGGTGGAGTACTCGAAACAGCGCAACAGGGCACACAGGTCTCGCATGGAGGCCCAGTCATTGGTGGTGAAGTGGTGCTGTTCTGTAGTGCGACTGACCCGTGCGTGCTGCAGCTGAAACTCCACTATGGCCTGCTGCTGCTCGCACAGTCTGTCCAGCATGTGCAAGGTGGAGTTCCACCTGGTGGGCACGTCGCATATGAGGCGGTGAGCGGGAAGGCCGAAGTTACGCTGTAGCGCAGACAGGCGAGCAGCAGCAGGATGTGAACGCCGGAAGCGCGAACAGACGGCCCGCACTTTATGCAGCAGCTCTGACATGTCGGGGTAGTTGTGAATGAACTTCTGCACCACCAAATTCAGCACATGCGCCAAGCAAGGGATGTGCGTCAAATTGGCTAGTCCCAGAGCTGCAACGAGATTTCGCCCATTATCGCACACCACCAGGCCGGGCTTGAGGCTCACTGGCAGCAACCACTCGTCGGTCTGTTGTTCTATACCCCGCCACAACTCCTGTGCGGTGTGGGGCCTGTCCCCCAAACATATGAGTTTCAGAATGGCCTGCTGACGTTTACCCCGGGCTGTGCTGAAGTTGGTGGTGAAGGTGTGTGGCTGACTGGATGAGCAGGTGGAAGAAGAGGAGGAGGAAGCCGAGAAGGAGGAGGTGGCAACAGGAGGCAAAGAATGTTGCCCTGCGATCCTTGGCGGCGGAAGGACGTGCGCCAAACAGCTCTCCGCCTGGGGCCCAGCTGCCACTACATTTACCCAGTGTGCAGTTAGGGAGATATAGTGTCCCTGGCCGTGCTTACTGGTCCACGTATCTGTGGTTAGGTGGACCTTGCCACAGATGGCGTTGTGCAGTGCACACTTGATTTTATCGGATACTTGGTTGTGCAGGGAAGGCACGGCTCTCTTGGAGAAGTAGTGGCGGCTGGGAACAACATACTGTGGGACAGCAAGCGACATGAGCTGTTTGAAGCTGTCTGTGTCCACCAGCCTAAATGACAGCATTTCATAGGCCAGTAGTTTAGAAATGCTGGCATTCAGGGCCAGGGATCGAGGGTGGCTAGGTGGGAATTTACGCTTTCTCTCAAATGTTTGTGAGATGGAGAGCTGAACGCTGCCGTGTGACATGGTTGAGACGCTTGGTGACGGAGGTGGTGGTGGTGGTGTTGGTGGTACATCCCCTGTTTGCTGGGCGGCAGGTGCCAACGTTCCTCCAGAGGCGGAGGAAGAGGCCGAGGCGGCAGCAGCAGAAGAGGCCGAGGCGGCAGCAGCAGAAGAGGTAGCAGGGGGAGCCTGAGTGACTTCCTTGGTTTTAAGGTGTTTACTCCACTGCAGTTCATGCTTTGCATGCAGGTGCCTGGTCATGCAGGTTGTGCTCAGGTTCAGAACGTTAATGCCTCGCTTAAGGCTCTGATGGCACAGCGTGCAAACCACTCGGGTCTTGTCGTCAGCACATTGTTTGAAGAAGTGCCATGCCAGGGAACTCCTTGAAGCTGCCTTTGGGGTGCTCGGTCCCAGATGGCGGCGGGCAGTAGCAGGCGGAGTCTCTTGGCGGCGGGTGTTCTGCTTTTGCCCACTGCTCCCTCTTTTGCTACGCTGTTGGCTCGGTCTCACCACTGCCTCTTCCTCCGAACTGTGAAAGTCAGTGGCACGACCTTCATTCCATGTGGGGTCTAGGACCTCATCATCCCCTGCATCGTCTTCCACCCAGTCTTGATCCCTGACCTCCTGTTCAGTCTGCACACTGCAGAAAGACGCAGCAGTTGGCACCTGTGTTTCGTCATCATCAGAGACATGCTGAGGTGGTATTCCCATGTCCTCATCATCAGGAAACATAAGTGGTTGTGCGTCAGTGCATTCTATATCTTTCACCGCTGGGGAAGGGCTAGGTGGATGCCCTTGGGAAACCCTGCCAGCGGAGTCTTCAAACAGCATAAGAGACTGCTGCATAACTTGAGGCTGAGACAGTTTCCCTGGTATGCATGGGGGTGATGTGACAGACTGATGGGGTTGGTTTTCAGGCGCCATCTGTGCGCTTTCTGCAGAAGACTGGGTGGGAGATAATGTGAACGTGCTGGATCCACTGTCGGCCACCCAATTGACTAATGCCTGTACCTGCTCAGGCCTTACCATCCTTAGAACGGCATTGGGCCCCACCATATATCGCTGTAAATTCTGGCGGCTACTGGGACCTGAGGTAGTTGGTACACTAGGACGTGTGGATGTGGCAGAACGGCCACGTCCTCTCCCAGCACCAGAGGATCCACTAACACCACCACGACCATGTCCGCGTCCCTTACTAGATGTTTTCCTCATTGTTATCGTTCACCACAACAACAAAAATATTATTTGGCCCAATGTATTGTATTCAAATTCAGCTGGATATAAATTTGAGGCCTAGTATTTAGGCGCTGGGTGACAGGTATGGGTTTAGTGACAGAATTAGACTTGGAAATGCACAGTAGCGGGTGTGTGAAGTTATTCTGAATGACCCTATGTGCACCTTCAATATGATCTACCCTTTTAGGGCTAGATTTCAAATAGCTCTGATACAGCAGAAACCACTAAATTTTTAAATTGCTAAATTGGGAATTGTATTTCAACCCAGAACAAAAAATTTGCTTTGACGGACACTAAATAACTTTCCCAGCCACAACAGGACAGCGGCAACGAGAGATTTAGCGGGATATCAATTTGAGGCCTAGTATTTAGGCGCTGGGTGACAGGTATGGGTTTAGTGACAGAATTAGACTTGGAAATGCACAGTAGCGGGTGTGTGTGAAGTTATTCTGAATGACCCTATGTGCACCTTCAATATGATCTACCCTTTTAGGGATAGATTTCAAATAGCTCTGATATAGCAGAAACCACTAAATTATGAAATTGCTAAATTGGGAATTGTATTTCAACCCAGAACAAAAAATGTGCTTTGACGGACACTAAATAACTTTCCCAGCCACAACAGGACAGCGGTAACGAGAGATTTAGCAGGATATAAATTTGAGGCCTAGTATTTAGGCGCTGGGTGACAGGTATGGGTTTAGTGACAGAATTAGACTTGGAAATACACAGTAGCGGGTGTGTGTGAAGTTATTCTGAATGACCCAATGTGCACCTTGAATATTATATACCCTTTTAGGGATAGATTTCAAATAGCTCTGATATAGCAGAAACCACTAAATTATGAAATTGCTAAATTGGGAATTGTATTTCAACCCAGAACAAAAAATGTGCTTTGACGGACACTAAATAACTTTCCCAGCCACAACAGGACAGCGGTAACGAGAGATTTAGCGGGATATCAATTTGAAGCCTAGTATTTAGGCTCTGGGTGACAGGTATGGGTTTAGTGACAGAATTAAACTTGGAAATGCACAGTAGCGGGTGTGTGTGAAGTTATTCTGAATGACCCTATGTGCACCTTCAATATGATCTACCCTTTTAGGGATAGATTTCAAATAGCTCTGATATAGCAGAAACCACTAAATTATGAAATTGCTAAATTGGGAATTGTATTTCAACCCAGAACAAAAAATGTGCTTTGACGGACACTAAATAACTTTCCCAGCCACAACAGGACAGCGGTAACGAGAGATTTAGCAGGATATAAATTTGAGGCCTAGTATTTAGGCGCTGGGTGACAGGTATGGGTTTAGTGACAGAATTAGACTTGGAAATACACAGTAGCGGGTGTGTGTGAAGTTATTCTGAATGACCCAATGTGCACCTTGAATATTATATACCCTTTTAGGGATAGATTTCAAATAGCTCTGATATAGCAGGAACCACTAAATTATGAAATTGCTAAATTGGGAATTGTACTTCAACCCAGAACAAAAAATGTGCTTTGACGGACACTAAATAACTTTCCCAGCCACAACAGGACAGCGGTAACGAGAAATTTAGCGGGGTATAAATTTGAGGCCTAGTATTTAGGCGCTGGGTGACCGGTATGGATTTAGTGACAGAATTAGACTGGGATATGGCCAAAAAATAACCACACTGTTGCTGGTTAAATGCACTTGGTGACGGGCGCAGCTTGCCCCTGATGTAGTATATGGCCAAAAAATGAACAGACTATTGCTGGTTAAATGCACTTGGTGTGATAGCTTGACCAACCACACTACTGAGGGTTAAATGCACTTGGTGACGGGCGCAGCTTGCCCCTGATGTAGTATATGGCCAAAAAATGAACAGACTATTGATGGTTAAATGCACTTGGTGACGGGCGCAGCTTGCCCCTGATTTAGTATATGGCCAAAAAATGAACAGACTATTGCTGGTTAAATGCACTTGGTGTGATAGCTTGACCAACCACACTACTGAGGGTTAAATGCACTTGGTGACGGGCGCAGCTTGCCCCTGATGTAGTATATGGCCAAAAAATGAACAGACTATTGCTGGTTAAATGCACTTGGTGACGGGCGCAGCTTGCCCCTGATTTAGTATATGGCCAAAAAATGAACAGACTATTGCTGGTTAAATGCACTTGGTGTGATAGCTTGACCAACCACACTACTGAGGGTTAAATGCACTTGGTGACGGGCGCAGCTTGCCCCTGATGTAGTATATGGCCAAAAAATGAACAGACTATTGCTGGTTAAATGCACTTGGTGTCACAGCTTGACCAACCACACTACTGAGGGTTAAATGCACTTGGTGACGGGCGCAGCTTGCCCCTGATGTAGTATATGGCCACAAAATGAACAGACTATTGCTGGTTAAATGCACTTGGTGTGACAGCTTCACCCTGATGTAGGCTTTAGCCAAAAAACAACCACACCATTGAGGGTTAAATGCACTTGGTCGCAGCTTGGATGCACTTGGTCGCAGCACCGCACAAGACACAAAATGGCCGCCGATCACCCCAGAAAAAAGTGACTGACAAACGGTCTGGGCAGCCTAAAAACAGTGAGTGAGCATTTGAATTTCAGCAGCTCAATGATGCACAGCTGCAGATCGATCGATTAATCAAGTGAAGTCCTTTGGAGGAGTTAATCTGCCTAATCTCGCCCTACTGTCACATCCGCAACCTCTCCCTACGCTAATCAGAGCAGAGTGACGGGCGGCGCTATGTGACTCCAGCTTAAATAGAGGCTGGGTCACATGGTGCTCTGGCCAATCACAGCCATGCCAATAGTAGGCATGGCTGTGACGGCCTCTTGGGGCAAGTAGTATGACGCTTGTTGATTGGCTGCTTTGCAGCCTTTCAAAAAGCGCCAAGAAAGCGTCACAAAAGCGCCAAGAAAGCGACGAACACCGAACCCGAACCCGGACTTTTACGAAAATGTCCGGGTTCGGGTTCGTGTCACGGACACCCCAAAATTCGGTACGAACCCGAACTATACAGTTCGAGTTCGCTCATACCTAGCTACGACCCCTCCCCATAATAGGAGAACCCTTTTTCCGCATAGAGGTAGACCTAGTGGGACCCCTTAGAAAAATCTAGTGCCACGGGCAAGAGGTATATTCTTACTATAGTAGATTATGCCACTAGGTACTCGGAGGCAGTGGCCCTCTCTAATATCCAGGCTGAGACGGTAGTAGAGGCCCTGGTCAAGGACTTTACCAGGGTGGGATTTCCCCGGGAGATTGTGTCTGACCAAGACACAGTTCACGGCAGCCATTACCCAGCAGCTCTGGCAGAGCTGTGGGGTAAAACCTATCCTGAGCTCTCCTTATCACCCCCAGACGTACTGCCTCTGTGAACGATTTAATGGCATGCTGAAACAGATGCTAAGGACCTTCACAGAGATCTGCCGCAATTGGGAAGCTTTCGTTTCCCACTTATTATACGCGTACCGGGAAGTGCCCCAGGAGTCCACCGGCTTTTCTCCCTATGAATTACTGTATGGGAGGAGGCTACTGAGACCCCTGGACCTGCTACTGGAACATTGGGAGGGAGACGTGGGAGAGGCAGTTCTGGAGCTGAGGGAAAGGCTGCAAGTCCTAACCGACACAGTTCGGCAAAACTTGCAGTCGGCCCAAAAGCATCAGTAACAGTGGTATGATAGGGGCGCAATAGACTGAGCATTTGAACTCAATCAAAAAGTACTAGTCTTGAGGCCCACCCAAACAGACAAATTACAGGCCGCCTGGCAGGGTCCTTACAAGATACCAACCCAGATCAGTGATACTACCTATGTGGATCCTTTCATGTGAAAATGCTCAAACCATACTTAGAAAGGGCCAAAGAGATAACCGCAGTACGCGCCCCAGCCGGCGAAAACAGCGAGGGCATCCCCTTACCTGATATGCTATCAGCCAGCCGCGTCGGGGTAGAACAAGTAAGTCTGGGAGACAACTTGAACCCGAGGAAAGACAGCAAGCCTCCCAATTGCTAAGGAAATTTTGCGTATGTTCTCTGCCGTTCCAGGGTACACGACACTGGCAGTCCACAGAGTGGAGACCCCAGGTCAGGTACCCCTCCGACAGCAGCCCTATCGCATTCCCGAGGCCGTTAGGGAGAGCATGCAGAAGGAGATACTAGACATGTTAGCCTTAGGAGTAATAGAACCCTCCCAGAGTCCGCGGGCCTCCCCGGTAGTGTTGGTGCTGAAGCAGGATTGGGCGACCCGTTTCTGCGTCGACTACCGGAGGCTCAATGACCGGTCAGTCACCGATGCCTACCCCATGTCCAGGGTAGACGAATTGTTAGACCGGATGGCAAAAGGGAGTTAATTGACCACTAAAGATCTGTGCAAGGGATATTGGCAGATCCCTTTGGAGCCGGAGGCCATCCCCAAGTTGGCCTTCGTCACCCCATTTGGCCTGTACTATGCCCCAGCTACTTTTCAGAGGATGGCTGATCGGCTCTTAGATGGACTTCAGGACTTCGCATGTGCATATCTAGATGATATAGCCATCTTCAGTTGCACGTGGGAGGCCCACCTGGAGCACATGTCTTTGGTGCTCAAGAGAATCCAAAATGCCGACCTAACCTTAAAACCAGACAAGTGTCATGTAGGGATGGCAGAGGTGCAGTACCTAGGCCACCGAGTGGGCTCCGGGAAACAAAGGCCCGAACCCGCCATAACCCAGTAGAGGCCATAACCCAGTGGCCCCAGCTACACACCAAAACATAAGTTATGGCATTTTTGTGAACCGCTGGGTATTACCGGAGGTTTGTACAGGATTACAGCACTATAGCTAAGCCCCTCACAGACCTCACCAAAAAGTCTCTCCCCAAGCAAGTTGTATGGGCCCCAGAGTGTGTGGACTCCTTTCACATGTTAAAAACGGCCCTCAGCGAGGCACCTGTATTAGCGGCACCAGATCATTCTAAAAAAAAATTCTCGTTAATACAGATGCCTCAATGTTTGGATTGGGAGCCGTATTGAGTCAGGTCGGGGAGAAGGGCATGGAGCACCGTGGTGTACCTGAGCAGAAAACTGATACCCAGGGAAGTCAGTTATGCCACTGTGGAGAAGGAGTGCCTTGCCCTCGTTTGGGCCCTCAAGAAACTACAACCTTATTTATATGGGTGCTCCTTCACTGTTATGACTGATCACAACCCCATGATTTGTCTCAACCGGGTGGCAGGAGACAACCCCAGACTATTGAGATGGAGCCTGACACTGCAGCCTTATAATTTCACTTTGCAAAACAGAATGCCAATGCAGACTGGTTGCCTCGCCAAACAGAACTGGACCCATTGCCAACTACTTCTCGGGCATCCTCAAGCCAACCTGTTGGGGTCTAGGCAGGTATGCCGTCCCATGGAACTAAGGGGAGCTATGTGACATAACCCCTGTTTTAGGAATGTCCAGACTCTTGTATTTCGTCTGCTGTTCATGTAGTTAACCCTATTTTGCCCTTTAAATGTACACAAACCACCTCATCTGCCTGTGACGCAGTTAGCGAACAGAATGGACATTAGCGAACACAATGGCTAATGCCTTCATGTAGGAGTGTGTTATATCTAACTGTATATTGATTGGTCACTGTATTTTGTGTGCTTGTTCCCTTGCTGGAGGACTTGATAAAAGGCTGAGCAGTGGCCATCAATAAAGTTGATCGTTTTTACCCCCTTTCTGAAGTCCTGGATCCTGTTTGTGCGGGATTGGGAGCTATATATTCACAACACCTTTAGATTTACTTGGTTTTCGGGAGACGCTGTACGGATTTACTCAGCAGGAGTGTAAGATATCCGTAACACTAACAAATACATACAAGGCCGTCCACAACCTGTCCCCTTCCTACATCTCTGAGCTACTTTCCCGATACATCCCCACACACAATCTCCAATCCTCACAATACTTCCTTCTCTCCTCTTATCACCTCTTCCCACAATCACTTTAAAAAGTTTATACCGTGCATCGTCCACACTCTGGAACTCGCTACCCCAACATATCAGACTCTCACCTACAGTGGAATCCTTCAAAAGAAACCTGAAAACCCACCTCTTCAGACAAGCCTACAACCAGTGACCCTGCTGCCTCTATACCGCCATGACCAACTTCACCCGCACCTACTGTGTCCTTCTCCCATACCATGTAGATTGTAAGCCCTCACTGGCAGGCCCCTCTCTCCTTCTGTACCAGTTTGTAACTCGTCTTGTTTATGCTTAGTGCAATTGTCTGTATTACTACTAGGAGTACCACAGGGGGCCTTATAGGTGGCCTTTTAGTACTGGAACCATTATAGGGGGCTTATTATTACTAAGGGCACTTTACGGGTCCTTAGTACTATTGGGGGCACTTTAGGGGACCTTATTACTACTGGAGGCACTTTAAGGGCCTTATTACTACTGGGGGGCAGTTTGGGGAGCTTTATCACTACTAAGGGGCACTATGGCGCATTACTACTACTAGTGGTACTGTGGGAGGGCATTAATATTATTGGGCAGAAAATGGAGGGCACTACTACTAACTGGGGCATTCTCAAGGAACATTATTACAGTAGGGGGCACTATTAGTAATGAGGGCACTCTGGGAAAGAATTATAATTGGTGGAATTTTTGGGAGCACTATTAGTATGTTGGGGACTATCTGTATGGTACTGTTATTACTTCAGTATAGTATTTTGGGGGATTAAGGAGCACAGCGGCCACAGTATTGGGGTAGCAGCAGGATAACAGTTGGGGCACCAAGAGGGGAGGATGATGGAAAAGACTCTAAGATGACTGTGTGGCAAACTCTGCAGAGACAAGATATGGCTGAAAGATGACATCATAGCGATCTGCTCCCATTGAAGAAGATGAGGAAAGAAAGCATATATATTAGAGAAGACATTGCTGGATATAATAGCTGTGTAGTGTATATATTTGGTAGTGCTGAATGTAATGTCCATCCAAATATGCCATTTGTAGTGGTGTGGGGGTTAGATTTTAGGAATAAACATATTTCACTAGACAGCTAATGGTCTTGTCTTTCTGTTCTCCAGCTGTTGCAAAACTACAACTCCCAGCATGCTCAGACTGCCTACGGCTGTCAGCCTACAGCAGGGCATGGTGGGAATTGTAGTTTTACAGTAGCTGGAGAGCTGCACGTTGGCCATCCCGCAACAAGCCTCAGGGTAAAGGATCATCATGGAGATGCGGCGGGAGCCCCAAAAAACAAATGAGTAGGGACCAGGGATGATGGAGAGAAAGAGGAGCAGGTCAGCGGAGAGGTTGCAGGGAGGATAGGATATTTCCATGGTAGCACTGGAGCTCGCTGCAGGTACGTCTTTCTGTCAGTTGGCTCCGCATCCAACATGTTTCTTTTCTCATGAAGGCTATCTCACTGTAATTGTGTCACCTACTGCCTCCCAAGTAGCTATCAATATGTACCCAAAAATGTCAATTACAACTGACATTCCTATACGTTATTTTATTGGTTGCTAGACATTGACAAAATTATGTATCATTTTCAAACAATATTTTAATATGAGTGGAGCATTTACTGTTTGCCGAGTGCTCATCAACAGACGTACTCAAAATTTCAGTAAAATGGATGTTTACATCTACCGTTGTATGGTTACCATTGACAACAACCAAAGTTGTCTATTATTTTCTATTTTATTATGCTAGTGTAGTGCAAGCCTGCTCTCAGCTGTTTTTATAATGATAATTAATATATGTTGTTATTTTTAGATATTTCAGGACAAACATACAATATTTATATTTATTTTTATTTATTTTATGCACTTAATATAGCGCAGCGCTTTACAGACATTAGCATCAAGCTGTCCCCAATGGGGCTCACAATCTAAGTTCCCGATCATTATGTCTTAGGAATGTGGGAGGAAACCCACAGAAACACGAGGAGAACATACAAACTCCATGCAGATGTTGTCCTTGGTCAGATTCAAACCTAGGATGCAACATTATGGTTGCCGTTAGTAATAGCTATATTTTATATGTTTTTTTTTTTTCCTATATTCAGTTACCATCATCTGTTTTGTAATTAGATTGCAATTGTTTCATTTATGGGTTTATTATTCTCCAATGATCATAAATGAGATGCCAATCACTTACATGGTGAGTTCCATAGTTACATAAAACTAAAACTAAAACCAGACACCCATCCAGACCAGGTTTAGGTTATTTTGGGTATTGGGATGGAAATCCTGATTAGAATTTCATGATTCCCAGATTACAAATATAAGAAAGTCAACATAAGCAGACTCTTTGAGCTACTGGAAAAGTGGCAGAGAGAGGCCCGAAACGCGTGAACTTTCTACTGTCATCCTCTACAAAAGTGCAAAGATTTTAATAAATCAACTACTACTTCCTCAAATGGGTTCTCCAGGACTTAATAACTGATGACCTATCGCTAGGCTATCAATATTAGATCAGTAGGGGTCTGACACCCCCCGCACACCCGTCAATCAGATGTTCTGCCGTAGCTCCTATGCTGAAACTACACGGCTTAGAAAGCTGGTTACTGCATCGCTGCCCCCATTGAAGTAAATGAGAGTCGCTCTGCTGTAGCAGCTCTGTCCTCTACACAATGGGTGAAGTTGTGTAATTCCAGTGACCTGAGCCAGCATTGAGGAAGGTTAACATGGCCAATTTCCCAGGGCCTTTATCCCTAAAGGGGCCCCTACTCCTAAGTAGCACCTAAGGCCTCATGCACACAACAGTTTATTTTCATGGTCCGCAAAAACGGGGTCCGTAGGTCCATGATCCGTGACCGTTTTTTCGCCCGTGGGTCTTCCTTGATTTTTGGAGGATCCACGGACATGAAAAAAATGTCGTTTTGGTGTCCGCCTGGCCGTGCAGAGCCAAACGGATCCGTCCTGAATTACAATGCAAGTCAATGGGGACGGATCCGTTTGACGTTGACACAATATGGTGCAATTGCAAACGGATCCGTCCCCATTGACTTTCACACTTGCGTTCATATAATGCAGACGGTGGCTCCGTTCAGAGCGGATCCGTCTGCATTATATTGGTAAAACATTTCTAAGTGTGAAAGTAGCCTCAGACGGATCCGTCCAGACTTTACATTGAAAGTCAATGGGGGACGGATCAGTTTGAAAATTGAGCCACAGTGTGTCATCTTCAAACGGATCCGTCCCCATTGACTTACATTGTAAGTCTGGACGGATCCGCTTGCCTCCGCACTGCCAGACGGACACCCGAACATAACTTGAAGCGTCCCCATCACCATGGGAACGCCTCTATGTTAGAATATACTGTCGGATATGAGCTACATCGTGAAACTCAGATCCGACAGTATATTCTAACACAGAGGCGTTCCCATGGTGATGGGGACGCTTCAGGTTAGAATATACTGAAAAACTGTGTACATGACTGCCCCCTGCTGCCTGGCAGCACCCGATCTCTTACAGGGGGCCGTGATCAGCACAATTAACTCCTCAGGTGCCGCACCTGAAGGGGTTAATTGTACTATCATATCCCCCTGTAAGAGATCAGGGCTGCCAGGCAGCAGGGGGCAGACCCCCCCCTCCCCAGTTTGAATATCGTTGGTGGCACAGTGTGCGCCCACCATCGGGCCCCCCCCTTCCTCCCTCTATTGTTATAAATCGTTGGTGGCACAGTGTGCGCCCACCATCGCCCCCCCCCTCCCTCTATTGTAATAAATCATTGGTGGCACAGTGTGCGCCCACCATCGCCCCCCCTCCCTCTATAGCAGTAACAACATTGGTGGCAGTGTGCGGCCTCCCATCTCCCCCCCCCCGATCATTGGTGGCAGCGTAGTTCCGATCGGAGTCCCAGTTTAATCGCTGGGGCTCCGATCGGTAACCACGGCAACCAGGAATCTACTGCAGCCCTGGTTGCCATGGTTACTTAGCAATAGTACAATTGTAGAAGATTCATACTTACCTGCTTGCTGCTGCGATGTCTGTGACCGGCCGGGAGCTCCTCCTACTGGTAAGTGACAGTTCTTTAGCAATGCGCCGCACAGACCTGTCACTTACCAGTAGGTGGAGCTCCCGGCCGGACACAGACATCGCAGCAGCAAGCAGGTAAGTATGAATCTTCTACAATTGTACTATTGCTAAGTAACCATGGCAACCAGGGCTGCAGTAGCGATTAAACTGGGACTCCGATCGGAACCACGCTGCCACCAATGATCGGGGGGGGGGGGGGGGAGATGGGAGGCCGCACACTGCCATTAATGTTGTTACTGCTATAGAGAGAGGGGGGCCGATGGTGGGCGCACACTGTGCCACCAACGATTTATTACAATAGAGGGAGGGAGGGGGGGGGGCGATGGTGGGCACACACTGTGCCACCAACGATTTATTACAATAGAGGGAGGGAGGGGGGGGGCGATGGTGGGCGCACACTGTGCCACCAACGATTTCTAACAATAGAGGGAGGAAGGGGGGCCCGATGGGGGGCGCACACTGTGCCACCAACGATATTCAAACTGGGGAGGGGGGGGTCTGCCCCCTGCTGCCTGGCAGCCCTGATCTCTTACAGGGGAATATGATAGTACAATTAACCCCTTTAGGTGCCGCACCTGAAGGGGTTAATTGTGCTATCATATCCCCCTGTAAGAGATCGGGTGCTGCCAGGCAGCAGGGGGCAGTCTTGTACAAAGTTTGTAGTGTATTCTAACTAGTAGCATCCCCATCACCATGGGAACGCTTCTGTGTTAGAATATACTGTCGGATATGAGTTTTCACGAAGTGAAAACTTAGATCTGAAAAAGCTTTTATGCAGACGGATCTTCGGATCCGTCTGTATGAAAGCAACCTACGGCCACGGATCACGGACACGGATGCCAATCTTGTGTGCATCCGTGTTCTTTCACGGACCCATTGACTTGAATGGGTCCGTGAACCGTTGTCCGTCAAAAAAATAGGACAGGTCATATTTTTTTGACGGACAGGATACACGGATCACGGCCTCGGCTGCAAAACGGTGCATTTTCCGATTTTTCCACGGACCCATTGAAAGTCAATGGGTCCGCGAAAAAAAACGGAAAACGGCACAACGGCCACGGATGCACACAACGGTCGTGTGCATGAGGCCTAAGGCAGGAGAAGGGATGCACGTGATGTAACCTGCAGCATCTAACAATATGTGCTGGCAGAGGTTCTCTGCATGTAGCAGCTGCTAGTGCTACCTTAAAGGGGTTGTCCCAACTGGGACATTTATGGCATATTCATAGGATATATCTGATAGGTGTGGTTCTCACTTCTGGTACCAGCTTTTATCTCAAAAGTTGCACCATGAATGGAGATGACTTCCAAGAACAGTCTGTATAGTCCATGGGTGGCTGGAAAGCACTTGGACATCCCTCTTTCTTGGAAACGTCACAAGGATAACTCAAGGCCTGCTCTTCTCCATCAGAATTTCCATGTGCCTGTAAACCAGCTATATACTATGAACTACGTCATTACCGAATAGGTGACCATTGCTTGAAGCCACCACGACTGTATTCTGAACTGTGATGATGGATCATGTATTTATTCTGCCATTGGATATATATGAAGCTTTTCTGAAAGCTTCTATGTTCTGCACTATTAGCTACTATTATTTGGACATTATTGAGGGACGAGAGACCCCTTATCTGCTAGAACTGTATGGTGGTTGGATGTATTTCACCTTTATTTCATTTTTACTACGATATCTGATGCATCCAGTGTTATGGTAGAGACTTCTAATAGAAAATGATGTGTGCATGGGCTCTATGTGTCTACAAGGTTAGACTTTTCTTTCAAGGGGTATTCTGGTTAGAGAAGGATAGGGGATAACTATTCGATCTGTGGGGGACCCACACTGATCACAAGAATGGGGGCCCTGTACCCCATGGAGCCCCTCTGAAATGGACAAGAGTGGCTGGTCGGAAATGCACGCCGCTGCTCTATTCCTGTCTATGAGAGCGTCGGAAATAGCTGCGTTTTTCCCCCCCCAAAAGTATTAACGTTGTAAGCAACGTCCTGAAGGGGTTAAAAAGATATCCAATTAAAGATGATAGTTTCACTTTAAGAAAAAAAAAAACTGCAGTAACTCTAATCGTCATAGCAACTGAATTGTTCTATTGTTGTGTATTTGATTCTAGAACACGGACACCTAGAACGCATGTGAATTACACTCAGCTTTTCCTCACACGTCACACATTCCAGGTGAAGTGAACATTTACCTACCGTGCGATTACTGCGATATTACCGGAAGGAAATCTCTAGAAACAGATCTCCGGAGCTGAAACGGTAAAGTATAATAAGTGTAAAATAGCGTAATATATCTAATCAGATACTGGGGGAAAGTTATTAAGACCCTTGTCTCATACACTAGTATTAATATGTAATGCGCTGTAGTGAGGGGCGCCACAGTTATTAACAGACTTTTTTAAGTGGTGAGAGTGTAAAATTGTAAAAAGTTGCAAAATGCTACTTGTGCAAAAATTTGCTAAACATCAATGTTAATTCCCTCTATTTGGTTTTGTTTACTACGAAAAATGGTGCACCTCTCTAGTGCCACCTATAGGTAGGTACTTCACAGTATACATATGTAGACAGCTCCCATTAAAAGTGAGAACTATAAATACGTATGCAGTAGCTCCCTCTAGTGGTGACTACCATTTTTGAACAGCTTGTATTTTGGCAGACTCTTGGACAGTCGGGCAGTGTAGGTAAATATGATATGACCTCCCACCGCTGACCTGCAGCCGTAGTTCCTGAGGTCTTATGCAGAACTATATTATTACGGTACATTAGTTTCAGGGCATTAGTGATGTGTTATTCTCTTAAGTAGGTGAATTTTACAGTTGCCAACATAACTTGGGATATTTTAACTCTAACACCAAAACACCCAAGAAATTCTCACAAACTACCCACTTTGGGGTATTTTCACAAACTCCGCCCCTTGTTATTGACTCCACCCCCATCCTGAACATTTCCCAGGATTGTTGGCAACTAGCTTGTTACATAAAATTAAAATGTACTTTCAATAAATAAATAAAATGTGGTGTTACCATGACAACCAGGGCGCTCGCTATTGTTTTATAAGCGTTTCTAGAACTAACTGGTTCACATTTCGGTGGTAACTTAGGGTTAAATGTCTTAATTTTAATTTCTGTATCAATTTCCTGCACTTTTTAAGATCTCTGCTTGCTGTCATTCAGTAGAAACCTCACAGTTTCCAGGGGTTAAAAATGTGTTCTGGACATGTAATTGGCACACGGCCCTATCATATATGTGTATGTGTCACATGACCAGGACCGATTTTATTCCCTGGAAGTAAATCATGGGAGTGTATTCACACGTAGCATTTGACGTCCAGATGAAGTCACATCAGCAGAACGGAAGTTTTACTGTAATGTACTGAGGTTTTGTAATGTGATATATGGATATGTAATCTTATAGGTGTAATATAAAATAAATGTTTATTTACCTGAAAAAAAAGATGGGGCTGATTATCGTCTCAAAAAACTATGGGAAAAAATGCAGATTCTTCTCAGCTTTGACGGAGCTCTAACTGCACATCAACTGCTATGTGTGAATATACCCTTAGGTGACATTGTACGCTTGTGCCACTTTTTTGTTGTGTGCATGAAAATCATACAGCATTAAGTGTCTGATAGGTGAGAGGACACGCCCGGACCCAAACCTGTTTCAAGATTTTGGCCTTGTTTTGTGGCGGCAGTGAATGGAGAGGTGGCCACACATTAGCAGTTCTCTCCATTCACTTCTATGTGAGTTTCAAAAATAGTTGAGCATTCTTGGCTAATATTGGAACTCCCATAGAACTGAATGGAGAGAGCCATACGTCTGTAGCCACCTCTTCATTCACTGTAGACACAAGATGGTCCCTGTTCTTGAATAAGGTGCGAGTCCTAGTAGTGGGTCCCGGACATGGCAAATTTTGTGGAAATGCCATGGATTTCCAATTGGACATACTTCTTTAATGTATGCCAGGAACCATGATTCATATACAAGTGCTTCATATGATGGAAACCACTGGAGTCCAACAGACCTCACTGACTTGGGAGGGTCCATCATTTTCCATTGGGGTCTTGTAGTTTTACAAGGGAGAACAGTGCTGCGTGTATTATTTGACTAGAGTCTTACATGGTATTTCATTGTCTCGATGTATTGGTTTGTGAGAGTTGTATATATATATATATATTGGATTTTTGTCTTTAAAGGCTTTCTGAGATACTATATAATAATGGCGGACAATGCACTTGAGAAGTCCAGGAAGAGACGCCACTGCTGCCCCGACTTACCAGCCAAGCGGCGTCGGATTGACCCTCCACAATCATCTCAGAGGCGTGTTGTGATCTACACCCCGTCCAGTGAGCTCCTGAGGTGCCTCGGACTCTTTCTACGTCGGAGGTGCTATAAGCTGGATCTTTCCCCTACACAGGTTACAGGATGGCTAAAATGTATTGACAACTATCTCCTTATTATGGGTTACCAACCCGTAAGTTTCCTGAGCTCAGGCAGCGTGGTCTTCCTCTATATGCTATGCCGGGACCTCATCTCTCCAGAGGCAGACAGCGTAGAACAGCTTCAAGTGTCGGTCCTGACCTGCTACTTCATCACCCACTGCTACACCGGCAATGAGAATGGGTATCCAGAAGCACCATTCCTGGTGGGCTCAAGGAAGGCCTTTTGGGACCGATGCCTGTCATACATCAACATTATGAGCTCCAAGATGATGCAGATCAATTCCAATCGCCAGATTTATAGCGAAACACTCGCTGAGCTAAAAGCTATAGGGCGATAAGACACAACCTGTAACCTACAAGAACTGGATGGACAGAAGATGGATTTGAAAATGAAGCCAGAATATGACATTTTGTGAAGGGACCATGTTTTAGGGAGGTATTAACATCTGAGACCACCATGTTACACATATATGCCATATAAGTTATCATGGCTCCTGGAGATTTAAGATCAGGATGTGAAAGACTCCAGGGTGCATTGTATGAACTCCTGGTTTATTACATGTCCCCCTCACAAGCCGCTCTGGCTCTTTTTCAAGCTCCTAGAGCTTCTCATTTTTTTAATTGATATCTCTTAGAGATTTCAATATTGGAATTATACCGTATGGCTCTCAGAGCAGACATTGATTTTTCACATTGCTGCACTATGGTGCAAAGACATAAGTTTTCAGACTGGACTTTACAAATGCATGATTTTTGCTTGACTCGGAGGATTTCTTTATAGGTGACAGCTGTCAAGTTTTTAACTTCATATTTAACTTACATGACATAATCATTTCCTTCTCCGAGCTCTCAGTCATGTGGCCTGGAAGCACTTTTATGATCTGGTAGTGATGGAGTTTTGTCTACTGGTCACATGTCTTCCAGGCTCCTAAATCATGCCCCGTTGACAGCACATCACCAGTAATATCCCTTTTGGGGCTGGTGCTCTGTGCTGTGTGCAAGGTGCATGACATGACCCAGCATACAATAGCTGGATACATGCATGCACAGACAGAAGAAGAGTGCTTGCCCTCTTCTACAATGAAGAAAGCAGAGAAGTGAGAGGAAGATAGACAGTGATGCCCGGCACTTAATACCGGAAAATGTAGTTTTTCAAACTACTGACCAGCTCTCCAAATTCAGCGTCAGGATATCAACAAATGGTCCATGACAAGGAAGCTGATAGCAGCAGAAACATCCACTGGAAGCGAAGGTAAAGTAAATATCATCACAAGGTCTTCTGAACCGAAGAAGAAGGCAGCAGCTGGAAGCTTTCCTGAGACTTGAACTGTGTACCTTATACACCTAGTGGACTTAAGTTACTTAGGTGACTTTGCTTCTGAAGCATGCTGAATTTTCTATTATTAAACTTAAACAAAACATTACTATTTCATTTGTTTCTATTTTCTGGAATTGTACTGCTTCCATGTAATAAAGATGAGAGATGAAAAACACAAACTACATTCTAAATCATAAATAGCACAAAAGCTCCAATGCTTGTTCTATTTCAGTAAGTTCTCAACAACCCTTTACCTTAGGAAAATCCCTCTGGGGTCAGTTAAAGGGAATGTGTCATCGGAAAATGACCTGTTGCTTAAATCACATTTTTATGCTAAACATATAGAATTTTAGGTGAGGTTTTTTATTTTTCATTGCCACTATCTTTATTTTTAAACAGTGTATATAATCCTACAACTTTCACACCGGCCACTAGGTCTAATAATAGGTCATGATTTCCTTTTCTGGAAAGGTAACTTTTCAGTAGCGATTATCATTATCACTAGAGATTAAAAAATTTGAATCGGATTATTCACCGAATTTCCCAAAAGGAAAAAGCTATTTCCTGGCTGCTGAGAGCCTGTATAGTGGTGTAGAACACTGTGCCTTGCAGTAACACGCATACTGGGCCAGATTTATCATTAGCTCAGGTCAGAATAATGGAGTGAAAAAGTCCCAAAAAAAGTCCCAAACGCTAAAACTGCGCACAAATTTGCGACTTTTTTCTGCTCTGCACTATGCTTGCCAGTTTTCTGAATGTGGGCGTGTTTTCTTATGTAAATGAATCTCTAGACAAATTTACTATTGGGACTATTTAAAAAGTCGCAAAAAAAGTTGCAATTTCACTCCAGTGAGGACCATGCTTATCTTATGAGACTTTTTAATAGAACATGCAACTTTTTCATAAAAACTTGCGACTTTTTCGAAAAGATGTGTGACCTTTGTAAAGCTGCTTACTGACGGATAAACTGCTACCGTCAAACCACATTTATTACAGTCTTAAAGGGCCGATCATAAATCTGACTTGGCTAAAACTGACTTTAGCCATATGTTAAAGTGGAGTGAGGTGTCAGAGTCGTGATAAATCTGGCCCACTGAGTCCACTGTGGTAGTGAAACAGTACTGTGAGATAGTATGACACGCAGATGACAGACGTCACTCAGTTACGGGGCCAAAACTGACCAAATAACTCAAGTGTGAACTCAGCCTTACAGGTCAATGTTAGCGCTAGGTATAAAGACCCATGCAGTGGCCCAAGATTGTACTATAGAGTGAAAGAGCGCACTCCTTTTACACCGTTGTCAGCTGATTCCACATAGATTTCTACAGAACCTGTTCTGTTGCACGCTGAGACAAGTAGTGTCCCCCTGAAAGAGTAAGTAGTAAGTTTGTGTTGACGTCACTGATTATTTTGCCCTTCTTCTCATCCGTCATAAGAAAAAAAATAGAAAAAATGGATCCTGTCTTTAAAACACCCCCCTCATACGGTCAGCATTTGCTCAGTAATCCATCAGTATTGCTAAGGCCCAAAAAAACAATACAGGAGTGGATCCAAAACAAAAATGACATGTGATTGGAAAGTTTGCATGTCTTTGGTGTATTGTACCAACTCCTGCTTTTGACTTCCAAATCATAAGCATATCCTGCTACAAAATAGGGACTGTGTGATACAGGCATTATCACACAGTCAAGACAAGATCACTCTAAAGACAAGATCCATTGTGTTTCTCATTTTTCTGTCCTTCTGACAGATCAGAAGAAGGGTAAAATAAATAGTGATGTCCACAAGGCAAAACAGGGACATTAGTGGCCCGTCACAGAGTGGTGAGGTAAATATCATCACAAGGTCTTCTGAACAGAAGAAGAAGGCAGGGGATCTTCAATGTGGGATGGCAGTCAGCAGTCCAAGTATGCCACCAAGAATTGTGGCGGAGCCCACTTTTACATGGCCTCTGCTTCCTATCCTGAAACTTGTATCAAATACTGCCCACCCAGCAGAATGAGAAGGCAGGGAGAAAGGAATTATATAAAACTTAACCTTTAATGGACATTTAACTAAAAGATTAAAAATAACTCAGGTTAAAAACCACACTGCACCGAGGTATATAGAGGAAAGACGGCGGTTACACCATAGATTTAAACTACTTATAGTATTCACATATTATTAACGTGAACAATTATCAAATAAGAAATGCTTAGATCTTACCGGAACCTGCAGTGTATTTCTCAGAGGATCCGGATGAGTTGGACAGGATTCCAGACGCAATTTTGGAAAGGTCGCCCCAGGCAGAGATGTGTTATTGTGGCGTCTTATTGTATAGGGACTGTAGCATAGTCAGAATCCACCTATCCCTAAATAAACCCTATAAAGGTTGGGAAGGGACTACAGTACCCTACCTATCTAACACAGAGCACTCGCCCTGAAAGGGGTGAAACCCTCTGGATCCTGTCCCTATCTATGGACAACTCCTTAATCTTGTCCCTGAGTAATTGCTCCCAATGTGACACTTTTCTGTCGACTCCGTTATCGCTGGACTCTTCAGGGGATAAATATCAGAGACATATGGAACTGACTGTAGGTTCAGATCCACTCTATTATTAGATAACCATATTCACTAGACACCAATTGATAAGGAAAGAAACTCATAAGTAATCCATTAAATCATAGAGGACCACCTTCTAATATCCAATGGCATATGCACCCCACTATCTTGGGCAGCGATTTCTTTCTCTATCAATTGGTGTCTAGTAAATCTGATTATCTAATTATAGAGTGGATCTGAACCTACAGTCAGTTCTATATGTCTCTGATATTTATCTTCTGAAGAGTCCGGCGCTAACGAAGTGGACAGAAACGTGTCACGTCGGGAGCAATTACTCAGGGACAGGATTAGGGAGTTGTCCATAGATAGGGACAGGATCCGGACGGGGTTGAGCGAACCTGAACTGCAAAGTTCGGGTTCGTACCGAACTTTGCAAGTTCGGGTACAAGGACCCGAACCCGGACTTTTTCACTGAAGTTCGGGTTTGGTGTTTAGGTGATTCAGGTTATAACGGAAAATAATAGCATTCTTAAAACAGAATGCTAAATACAATGTCTAAATCGTCAGTGTCACTTCCGGAAGTGACCTCACTAGTAGCAAATACAATTCAAATATCAAAGAAACAGAACACAATATACAATCTATATTGATTTTACATCTATAAAGGTCTAAATAGGCCCTAATTTGAATGTTATAGGGGCCAAAAAGAATATCGGACTGAATGTGAATCCGGAAGAAAGAACTTCCGGTGTGTGGAACGCAACAACCCGTCGCAGGGTGCAAGCAAGGGCTGAAAATGTCAGTGAATAGTGATGATTTACGGGTGGAAGTGTGCATATGGAATCCTAGAGGATGGGGGGGGGGGGCGGATATGAACAAATAGGGGCGAGAATAATGGTTCCGATATATGGAACGCATTAAGCGGAAGTTCCGGTGTATGGAACACATCGACCGCGATGCGTTCCACCACAGTTAATCGTGCTTTCAGACAGTTTGAGCTGCAGATATACCATAAATATTAAGAACATAAAACAATATATAAAACCAACAAAAAAAAGGAGGACAGTTTTGTGTGATGAGTATATATAGATATATATATATCCATATATATATATATATATATATATAAAAATGGTAATAAATATAATTAAGCCAAGGCAGGCATCCGTAAAGAGGCCCTAACAAAAAGGAAAAAATAAATGTAAAAATTATTAAAGAAAAATATATGTAAGAAATATATACATAAAAATTATATATATATAAAAAATACATATGAAAAATATATATAAAAAATACATATAAAAAAATATAAAAAAATACATAAAAAAGTTTTTTTTTACATATATATATAAAAATATGCGTGAAAAATAAAATAACTCTAGTAGTGTATAGACTGGAAAGGGGGGGGGGGGAGGAAACGGCTGGGCAAATAGTTAATTAATATTTTGTATACTCAAGACTCTCATTCAGGCCAAAGGGTGTTAATGTGTTCATACGGTAAATCCAAAACATCTCCTTCCTGGCCAAGTTCTGGAATGAGGATGGGACACATTCAAGTGGGGTAACATACAAAAATTGTGGGTTACCATCATGTATCTCCGAGAAGTGTCTGGAGACACTGTGGGTTAATACTTTTCTTTTAATGTTCGACCGATGGTCATTCATGCGCTCTCTAATCGTTTGGGAGGTTCGACCTCTATATTTCAGTTGGTATGTACATTCCAGCAGGTATATAACGTTTGTAGAGCAGCAGCTCAAGTGATGTCTAAGGAAGAAAGATTCATCTGTACCTGGGATATTTATTACCTTCCTACCATGTGTAATCATCTTACAACATTTACATCTGGTTTTATAACATTTAGTGATGCCCGGACTAGCGGCTGCCATAGATGTTGATGGATCTCCAAAGATGGACATTTGGGCATGTTTTTGTTTCAATTTGGGACACGAAGGGGCCAATAGGTTTTTTAAAGTGGGCGCTCTTCTGAAGGTAAGCGAGGGGATAGGGGGAAGAATTTTACCTAATATAGGGTCCTTTTGTAGGATGGGCCAGTGTTTGACTATAATTTCCCTAATCTTTTTATGCTCGGTATAAAAAGATTAGGGAATATCTGGTAATATCTGGTAACCAGGTAAGATTGGGTTTCCATTCTTTTAGTAGAGCAATCGTTCTTGACAGTACTCTTAGGCCTAAGAGACTCTTCTTGGTCAAGTAATAGTACCCGTTTTTCGGATCCCACTATAAGTGGTTTAGAGTATCCTTTTTCTCTGAAGCGTTTTTTTTTAAAGGGTTAGTTGCCCTTTGAGGGTCTGATCATCAGAAAAGTTCCTTCTCAGACGTTTCATTTGACTGAAAGGAATATTCCTTTTCCATTTTAGGTAGTGACAGCTAGTAAAATCAAGAATACTGTTTGCATCTACTTTCTTAAAGAAGGTTTTTGTCTGGATGGTGTTATTGGTGGAATTAAGGCGAATATCTAAAAATATGGCTTCTGACGAGTGTTGTTCGATGCTAAAAGATAAGCCCCAATCATTAGTGTTAAGAATAGAGTTGAGCGAACACCTGGATGTTCGGGTTCGAGAAGTTCGGCCGAACATCCCGGAAATGTTCGGGTTCGGGATCCGAACCCGATCCGAACTTCGTCCCGAACCCGAACCCCATTGAAGTCAATGGGGACCCGAACTTTTCGGCACTAAAACGGCTGTAAAACAGCCCAGGAAAGGGCTAGAGGGCTGCAAAAGGCAGCAACATGTAGGTAAATCCCCTGCAAACAAATGTGGATAGGGAAATTAATTAAAATAAAAATTAAATAAATAAAAATTAACCAAAATCAATTGGAGAGAGGTTCCATAGCAGAGAATCTGGCTTCCCGTCACCCACCACTGGAACAGTCCATTCTCAGATATTTAGGCCCCGGCACCCAGGCAGAGGAGAGAGGTCCCGTAACAGACAATCTGGCTTCATGTCAGCAGAGAATCAGTCTTCATGTCATAGCAGAGAATCAGGCTTCACGTCAGCCACCACTGCAACAGTCCATTGTCATAAATTCAGGCCCAGCACCCAGGCAGAGGAGAGAGGTCCCGTAACAGACAATCTGGCTTCATGTCAGCAGAGAATCAGTCTGCATGTCATAGCAGAGAATGAGGCTTCACGTCACCCACCACTGCAACAGTCCATTTTCATAAATTTAGGCCCAGCACCCAGGCAGAGGAGAGAGGTCCCGTAACAGAGGATCTGGCTTCATGTCACCAGAGAATCAGTCTGCATGTCATAGCAGAGAATCAGGCTTCACGTCACCCACCACTGCAACAGTCCATTTTCATAAATTTAGGCCCAGCACCCAGGCAGAGGAGAGAGGTCCCGTAACAGAGGATCTGGCTTCATGTCACCAGAGAATCAGTCTGCATGTCATAGCAGAGAATCAGGCTTCACGTCAGCCACCACTGCAACAATCCATTGGCATATATTTAGGCCTAGCACACAGGCAGAGGAGAGAGGTCCCGTAACAGACAATCTGGCTTCATGTCAGCAGAGAATCAGTCTGCATGTCATAGCAGAGAATGAGGCTTCACGTCACCCACCACTGCAACAGTCCATTGTCATAAATTTAGGCCCAGCACCCAGGCAGAGGAGAGAGGTCCCGTAACAGAGGATCTGGCTTCATGTCACCAGAGAATCAGTCTGCATGTCATAGCAGAGAATCAGGCTTCACGTCACCCACCACTGCAACAGTCCATTTTCATATATTTAGGCCCAGCACCCAGGCAGAGGAGAGAGGTCCCGTAACAGAGGATCTGGCTTCATGTCACCAGAGAATCAGTCTGCATGTCATAGCAGAGAATCAGGCTTCACGTCAGCCACCACTGCAACAATCCATTGGCATATATTTAGGCCTAGCACACAGGCAGAGGAGAGAGGTCCCGTAACAGACAATCTGGCTTCATGTCAGCAGAGAATCAGTCTTCATATCATAGCAGAGAATCAGGCTTCACGTCAGCCACCAATGCAACAGTCCATTGTCAGATATTTAGGCCCAGCACCCAGGCAGAGGAGAGAGGTCCCGTAACAGAGGATCTGGCTTCATGTCAGCAGAGAATCAGTCTTCATGTCATAGCAGAGAATCAGGCTTCACGTCACCCACCACTGTAAGAGTCCATTTTCATAAATTTAGGCCCAGCACCCAGGCAGAGGAGAGAGGTCCCGTAACAGACGATCTGGCTTCATGTCAGCAGAGAATCAGTCTGCATGTCATAGCAGAGAATGAGGCTTCACGTCACCCACCACTGCAACAGTCCATTTTCATAAATTTAGGCCCAGCACCCAGGCAGAGGAGAGAGGTCCCGTAACAGAGGATCTGGCTTCATGTCACCAGAGAATCAGTCTGCATGTCATAGCAGAGAATCAGGCTTCACGTCAGCCACCACTGCAACAGTCCATTGGCATATATTTAGGCCTAGCACACAGGCAGAGGAGAGAGGTCCCGTAACAGACAATCTGGCTTCATGTCAGCAGAGAATCAGTCTTCATATCATAGCAGAGAATCAGGCTTCACGTCAGCCACCACTGCAACAGTCCATTGTCATATATTTAGGCCCAGCACCCAGGCAGAGGAGAGAGGTCCCGTAACAGAGCAATCTGGCTTCATGTCAGCAGAGAATCAGTCTTCATGTCATAGCAGAGAATCAGGCTTCACGTCAGCCCACCACTGCAACAGTCCATTGTCATAATTTAGGCCCAGCACCCAGGCAGAGGAGAGAGGTCCCGTAACAGACGATCTGGCTTCATGTCAGCAGAGAATCAGTCTGCATGTCATAGCAGAGAATGAGGCTTCACGTCACCCACCACTGCAACAGTCCATTTTCATAAATTTAGGCCCAGCACCCAGGCAGAGGAGAGAGGTCCCGTAACAGAGGATCTGGCTTCATGTCACCAGAGAATCAGTCTGCATGTCATAGCAGAGAATCAGGCTTCACGTCACCCACCACTGCAACAGTCCATTGTCATAAATTCAGGCCCAGCACCCAGGCAGAGGAGAGAGGTCCCGTAACAGACAATCTGGCTTCATGTCACCAGAGAATCAGTCTGCATGTCATAGCAGAGAATGAGGCTTCACGTCAGCCACCACTGCAACAATCCATTGGCATATATTTAGGCCTAGCACACAGGCAGAGGAGAGGTTCATTCAACTTTGGGTAGCCTTGCAATATAATGGTAAAATGAAAATAAAAATAGGATTGAATGAGGAAGTGCCCTGGAGTCCAATAATATATGGTTATGGGGAGGTAGTTAATGTCTAATCTGGACAAGGGACGGACAGGTCCTGTGGGATCCATGCCTGGTTCATTTTTATGAACGTCAGCTTGTCCACATTGGCTGTAGACAGGCGGCTGCGTTTGTCTGTAATGACGCCCCCTGCCGTGCTGAATACACGTTCAGACAAAACGCTGGCTGCCGGGCAGGCCAGCACCTCCAAGGCATAAAAGGCTAGCTCTGGCCACGTGGACAATTTAGAGACCCAGAAGTTGAATGGGGCCGAACCATCAGTCAGTACGTGGAGGGGTGTGCACACGTACTGTTCCACCATGTTAGTGAAATGTTGCCTCCTGCTAACACGTTGCGTATCAGGTGGTGGTGCAGTTAGCTGTGGCGTGTTGACAAAAGTTTTCCACATCTCTGCCATGCTAACCCTGCCCTCAGAGGAGCTGGCCGTGACACAGCTGCCTTGGCGACCTCTTGCTCCTCCTCTGCCTTGGCCTTGGGCTTCCACTTGTTCCCCTGTGACATTTGGGAATGCTCTCAGTAGCGCGTCTACCAACGTGCGCTTGTACTCGCGCATCTTCCTATCACGCTCCAGTGCAGGAAGTAAGGTGGGCACATTGTCTTTGTAGCGTGGATCCAGCAGGGTGGCAACCCAGTAGTCCGCACAGGTTAAAATGTGGGCAACTCTGCTGTCGTTGCGCAGGCACTGCAGCATGTAGTCGCTCATGTGTGCCAGGCTGCCCAGGGGTAAGGACAAGCTGTCCTCTGTGGGAGGCGTATCGTCATCGTCCTGCCTTTCCCCCCAGCCACGCACCAGTGATGGACCCGAGCTGCGTTGGGTGCCACCCCGCTGTGACCATGCTTCATCCTCATCCTCCTCCACCTCCTCCTCATCCTCGTCCTCCTCGTCCTCCAGTAGTGGGCCCTGGCTGGCCACATTTGTACCTGGCCTCTGCTGTTGCCAAAAACCTCCCTCTGAGTCACTTCGAAGAGACTGGCCTGAAAGTGCTAAAAATGACCCCTCTTCCTCCTCCTCCTCCTCCTCCTCCTGGGCCACCTCCTCTTCCATCATCGCCCTAAGTGTTTTCTCAAGGAGACATAGAAGTGGTATTGTAACGCTGATAACGGTGTCATCGCCACTGGCCATGTTGGTGGAGTACTCGAAACAGCGCAACAGGGCACACAGGTCTCGCATGGAGGCCCAGTCATTGGTGGTGAAGTGGTGCTGTTCTGTAGTGCGACTGACCCGTGCGTGCTGCAGCTGAAACTCCACTATGGCCTGCTGCTGCTCGCACAGTCTGTCCAGCATGTGCAAGGTGGAGTTCCACCTGGTGGGCACGTCGCATATGAGGCGGTGAGCGGGAAGGCCGAAGTTACGCTGTAGCGCAGACAGGCGAGCAGCAGCAGGATGTGAACGCCGGAAGCGCGAACAGACGGCCCGCACTTTATGCAGCAGCTCTGACATGTCGGGGTAGTTGTGAATGAACTTCTGCACCACCAAATTCAGCACATGCGCCAAGCAAGGGATGTGCGTCAAATTGGCTAGTCCCAGAGCTGCAACGAGATTTCGCCCATTATCACACACCACCAGGCCGGGCTTGAGGCTCACCGGCAGCAACCACTCGTCGGTCTGTTGTTCTATACCCCGCCACAACTCCTGTGCGGTGTGGGGCCTGTCCCCCAAACATATGAGTTTCAGAATGGCCTGCTGACGTTTACCCCGGGCTGTGCTGAAGTTGGTGGTGAAGGTGTGTGGCTGACTGGATGAGCAGGTGGAAGAAGAGGAGGAGGAAGCCGAGAAGGAGGAGGTGGCAACAGGAGGCAAAGAATGTTGCCCTGCGATCCTTGGCGGCGGAAGGACGTGCGCCAAACAGCTCTCCGCCTGGGGCCCAGCTGCCACTACATTTACCCAGTGTGCAGTTAGGGAGATATAGCGTCCCTGGCCGTGCTTACTGGTCCACGTATCTGTGGTTAGGTGGACCTTGCTACAGATGGCGTTGCGCAGTGCACACTTGATTTTATCGGATACTTGGTTGTGCAGGGAAGGCACGGCTCTCTTGGAGAAGTAGTGCCGGCTGGGAACAACATACTGTGGGACAGCAAGCGACATGAGCTGTTTGAAGCTGTCTGTGTCCACCAGCCTAAATGACAGCATTTCATAGGCCAGTAGTTTAGAAATGCTGGCATTCAGGGCCAGGGATCGAGGGTGGCTAGGTGGGAATTTACGCTTTCTATCAAATGTTTGTGAGATGGAGAGCTGAACGCTGGCGTGTGACATGGTTGAGACGCTTGGTGACGGAGGTGGTGGTGGTGGTGTTGGTGGTACATCCCCTGTTTGCTGGGCGGCAGGTGCCAACGTTCCTCCAGAGGCGGAGGAAGAGGCCGAGGCGGCAGCAGCAGAATAGGCCGAGGCGGCAGCAGCAGAAGAGGTAGCAGGGGGAGCCTGAGTGACTTCCTTGGTTTTAAGGTGTTTACTCCACTGCAGTTCATGCTTTGCATGCAGGTGCCTGGTCATGCAGGTTGTGCTCAGGTTCAGAACGTTAATGCCTCGCTTCAGGCTCTGATGGCACAGCGTGCAAACCACTCGGGTCTTGTCGTCAGCACATTGTTTGAAGAAGTGCCATGCCAGGGAACTCCTTGAAGCTGCCTTTGGGGTGCTCGGTCCCAGATGGCGGCGGTCAGTAGCAGGCGGAGTCTCTTGGCGGCGGGTGTTCTGCTTTTGCCCACTGCTCCCTCTTTTGCTACGCTGTTGGCTCGGTCTCACCACTGCCTCTTCCTCCGAACTGTGAAAGTCAGTGGCACGACCTTCATTCCATGTGGGGTCTAGGACCTCATCGTCCCCTGCATCGTCTTCCACCCAGTCTTGATCCCTGACCTCCTGTTCAGTCTGCACACTGCAGAAAGACGCAGCAGTTGGCACCTGTGTTTCGTCATCATCAGAGACATGCTGAGGTGGTATTCCCATGTCCTCATCATCAGGAAACATAAGTGGTTGTGCGTCAGTGCATTCTATGTCTTTCACCGCTGGGGAAGGGCTAGGTGGATGCCCTTGGGAAACCCTGCCAGCGGAGTCTTCAAACAGCATAAGAGACTGCTGCATAACTTGAGGCTGAGACAGTTTCCCTGGTATGCATGGGGGTGATGTGACAGACTGATGGGGTTGGTTTTCAGGCGCCATCTGTGCGCTTTCTGCAGAAGACTGGGTGGGAGATAATGTGAACGTGCTGGATCCACTGTCGGCCACCCAATTGACTAATGCCTGTACCTGCTCAGGCCTTACCATCCTTAGAACGGCATTGGGCCCCACCATATATCGCTGTAAATTCTGGCGGCTACTGGGACCTGAGGTAGTTGGTACACTAGGACGTGTGGATGTGGCAGAACGGCCACGTCCTCTCCCAGCACCAGAGGGTCCACTAACACCACCACGACCATGTCCACGTCCGCGTCCCTTACTAGATGTTTTTCTCATTGTTATGGTTCACCACAACAACAAATATATTATTTGGCCCAATGTATTGTATTCAAATTCAGCGGGATATAAATTTGAGGCCTAGTATTTAGGCGCTGGGTGACCGGTATGGATTTAGTGACAGAATTAGACTTGGAAATGCACAGAAGCGTGTGTGTGAAGTTATTCTGAATGACCCTATGTGCACCTTGAATATTATATACCCTTTTAGGGATAGATTTCAAATAGCTCTGATATAGCAGAAACCACTAAATTATGAAATTGCTAAATTGGGAATTGTATTTCAACCCAGAACAAAAAATGTGCTTTGACGGACACTAAATAACTTTCCCAGCCACAACAGGACAGCGGTAACGAGAGATTTAGCAGGGATATAAATTTGAGGCCTAGTATTTAGGCGCTGGGTGACAGGTATGGGTTTAGTGACAGAATTAGACTTGGAAATACACAGTAGCGGGTGTGTGTGAAGTTATTCTGAATGACCCTATGTGCACCTTGAATATTATATACCCTTTTAGGGATAGATTTCAAATAGCTCTGATATAGCAGAAACCACTAAATTATGAAATTGCTAAATTGGGAATTGTATTTCAACCCAGAACAAGAAATGTGCTTGAACGGACACTAAATAACTCGCCCAGCTACAACAGTACAGCGGTAACGAGAGATTTAGCAGGATATAAATTTGAGGCCTAGTATTTAGGCGCTGGGTGACAGGTATGGGTTTAGTGACAGAATTAGACTTGGAAATACACAGTAGCGGGTGTGTGTGAAGTTATTCTGAATGACCCAATGTGCACCTTGAATATTATATACCCTTTTAGGGATAGATTTCAAATAGCTCTGATATAGCAGAAACCACTAAATTATGAAATTGCTAAATTGGGAATTGTATTTCAACCCAGAACAAAAAATGTGCTTTGACGGACACTAAATATCTTGCCCAGCAACAACAGTACAGCGGTAACGAGAGATTTAGCAGGATATAAATTTGAGGCCTAGTATTTAGGCGCTGGGTGACAGGTATGGGTTTAGTGACAGAATTAGACTTGGAAATACACAGTAGCGGGTGTGTGTGAAGTTATTCTGAATGACCCAATGTGCACCTTGAATATTATATACCCTTTTAGGGATAGATTTCAAATAGCTCTGATATAGCAGAAACCACTAAATTATGAAATTGCTAAATTGGGAATTGTACTTCAACCCAGAACAAAAAATGTGCTTTGACGGACACTAAATATCTTTCCCAGCAACAACAGTACAGCGGTAACGAGAGATTTAGCAGGATATAAATTTGAGGCCTAGTATTTAGGCGCTGGGTGACAGGTATGGGTTTAGTGACAGAATTAGACTTGGAAATACACAGTAGCGGGTGTGTGTGAAGTTATTCTGAATGACCCAATGTGCACCTTGAATATTATATACCCTTTTAGGGATAGATTTCAAATAGCTCTGATATAGCAGAAACCACTAAATTATGAAATTGCTAAATTGGGAATTGTATTTCAACCCAGAACAAAAAATGTGCTTTGACGGACACTAAATAACTTTCCCAGCTACAACAGGACAGCGGTAACGAGAGATTTAGCAGGATATAAATTTGAGGCCTAGTATTTAGGCGCTGGGTGACAGGTATGGGTTTAGTGACAGAATTAGACTTGGAAATACACAGTAGCGGGTGTGTGTGAAGTTATTCTGAATGACCCTATGTGCACCTTGAATATTATATACCCTTTTAGGGATAGATTTCAAATAGCTCTGATATAGCAGAAACCACTAAATTATGAAATTGCTAAATTGGGAATTGTATTTCAACCCAGAACAAAAAATGTGCTTTGACGGACACTAAATAACTTTCCCAGCTACAACAGGACAGCGGTAACGAGAGATTTAGCAGGATATAAATTTGAGGCCTAGTATTTAGGCGCTGGGTGACAGGTATGGGTTTAGTGACAGAATTAGACTTGAAATACACAGTAGCGGGTGTGTGTGAAGTTATTCTGAATGACCCAATGTGCACCTTGAATATTATATACCCTTTTAGGGATAGATTTCAAATAGCTCTGATATAGCAGAAACCACTAAATTATGAAATTGCTAAATTGGGAATTGTACTTCAACCCAGAACAAAAAATGTGCTTTGACGGACACTAAATATCTTTCCCAGCAACAACAGTACAGCGGTAACGAGAGATTTAGCAGGATATAAATTTGAGGCCTAGTATTTAGGCGCTGGGTGACAGGTATGGGTTTAGTGACAGAATTAGACTTGGAAATACACAGTAGCGGGTGTGTGTGAAGTTATTCTGAATGACCCAATGTGCACCTTGAATATTATATACCCTTTTAGGGATAGATTTCAAATAGCTCTGATATAGCAGAAACCACTAAATTATGAAATTGCTAAATTGGGAATTGTACTTCAACCCAGAACAAAAAATGTGCTTTGACGGACACTAAATAACTTTCCCAGCTACAACAGGACAGCGGTAACGAGAGATTTAGCAGGATATAAATTTGAGGCCTAGTATTTAGGCGCTGGGTGACAGGTATGGGTTTAGTGACAGAATTAGACTTGGAAATACACAGTAGCGGGTGTGTGTGAAGTTATTCTGAATGACCCTATGTGCACCTTGAATATTATATACCCTTTTAGGGATAGATTTCAAATAGCTCTGATATAGCAGAAACCACTAAATTATGAAATTGCTAAATTGGGAATTGTATTTCAACCCAGAACAAAAAATGTGCTTTGACGGACACTAAATAACTTTCCCAGCTACAACAGGACAGCGGTAACGAGAGATTTAGCAGGATATAAATTTGAGGCCTAGTATTTAGGCGCTGGGTGACAGGTATGGGTTTAGTGACAGAATTAGACTTGGAAATACACAGTAGCGGGTGTGTGTGAAGTTATTCTGAATGACCCAATGTGCACCTTGAATATTATATACCCTTTTAGGGATAGATTTCAAATAGCTCTGATATAGCAGAAACCACTAAATTATGAAATTGCTAAATTGGGAATTGTATTTCAACCCAGAACAAAAAATGTGCTTTGACGGACACTAAATAACTTTCCCAGCTACAACAGTACAGCGGTAACGAGAGATTTAGCAGGATATAAATTTGAGGCCTAGTATTTAGGCGCTGGGTGACAGGTATGGGTTTAGTGACAGAATTAGACTTGGAATACACAGTAGCGGGTGTGTGTGAAGTTATTCTGAATGACCCAATGTGCACCTTGAATATTATATACCCTTTTAGGGATAGATTTCAAATAGCTCTGATATAGCAGAAACCACTAAATTATGAAATTGCTAAATTGGGAATTGTACTTCAACCCAGAACAAAAAATGTGCTTTGACGGACACTAAATATCTTTCCCAGCAACAACAGTACAGCGGTAACGAGAGATTTAGCAGGATATAAATTTGAGGCCTAGTATTTAGGCGCTGGGTGACAGGTATGGGTTTAGTGACAGAATTAGACTTGGAAATACACAGTAGCGGGTGTGTGTGAAGTTATTCTGAATGACCCTATGTGCACCTTGAATATTATATACCCTTTTAGGGATAGATTTCAAATAGCTCTGATATAGCAGAAACCACTAAATTATGAAATTGCTAAATTGGGAATTGTATTTCAACCCAGAACAAAAAATGTGCTTTGACGGACACTAAATAACTTTCCCAGCTACAACAGGACAGCGGTAACGAGAGATTTAGCAGGATATAAATTTGAGGCCTAGTATTTAGGCGCTGGGTGACAGGTATGGGTTTAGTGACAGAATTAGACTTGGAAATACACAGTAGCGGGTGTGTGTGAAGTTATTCTGAATGACCCTATGTGCACCTTCAATATGATCTACCCTTTTAGGGATAGATTTCAAATAGCTCTGATATAGCAGAAACCACTAAATTATGAAATTGCTAAATTGGGAATTGTATTTCAACCCAGAACAAAAAATGTGCTTTGACGGACACTAAATAACTTTCCCAGCTACAACAGGACAGCGGTAACGAGAGATTTAGCAGGATATAAATTTGAGGCCTAGTATTTAGGCGCTGGGTGACAGGTATGGGTTTAGTGACAGAATTAGACTTGAAAATACACAGTAGCGGGTGTGTGTGAAGTTATTCTGAATGACCCAATGTGCACCTTGAATATTATATACCCTTTTAGGGATAGATTTCAAATAGCTCTGATATAGCAGAAACCACTAAATTATGAAATTGCTAAATTGGGAATTGTACTTCAACCCAGAACAAAAAATGTGCTTTGACGGACACTAAATATCTTTCCAAGCAACAACAGTACAGCGGTAACGAGAGATTTAGCAGGATATAAATTTGAGGCCTAGTATTTAGGCGCTGGGTGACAGGTATGGGTTTAGTGACAGAATTAGACTTGGAAATACACAGTAGCGGGTGTGTGTGAAGTTATTCTGAATGACCCAATGTGCACCTTGAATATTATATACCCTTTTAGGGATAGATTTCAAATAGCTCTGATATAGCAGAAACCACTAAATTATGAAATTGCTAAATTGGGAATTGTACTTCAACCCAGAACAAAAAATGTGCTTTGACGGACACTAAATAACTTTCCCAGCTACAACAGGACAGCGGTAACGAGAGATTTAGCGGATATAAATTTGAGGCCTAGTATTTAGGCGCTGGGTGACAGGTATGGGTTTAGTGACAGAATTAGACTTGGAAATACACAGTAGCGGGTGTGTGTGAAGTTATTCTGAATGACCCTATGTGCACCTTCAATATGATCTACCCTTTTAGGGATAGATTTCAAATAGCTCTGATATAGCAGAAACCACTAAATTATGAAATTGCTAAATTGGGAATTGTATTTCAACCCAGAACAAAAAATGTGCTTTGACGGACACTAAATAACTTTCCCAGCTACAACAGGACAGCGGTAACGAGAGATTTAGCAGGATATAAATTTGAGGCCTAGTATTTAGGCGCTGGGTGACAGGTATGGGTTTAGTGACAGAATTAGACTTGAAAATACACAGTAGCGGGTGTGTGTGAAGTTATTCTGAATGACCCAATGTGCACCTTGAATATTATATACCCTTTTAGGGATAGATTTCAAATAGCTCTGATATAGCAGAAACCACTAAATTATGAAATTGCTAAATTGGGAATTGTACTTCAACCCAGAACAAAAAATGTGCTTTGACGGACACTAAATAACTTTCCCAGCTACAACAGGACAGCGGTAACGAGAGATTTAGCAGGATATAAATTTGAGGCCTAGTATTTAGGCGCTGGGTGACAGGTATGGGTTTAGTGACAGAATTAGACTTGAAAATACACAGTAGCGGGTGTGTGTGAAGTTATTCTGAATGACCCAATGTGCACCTTGAATATTATATACCCTTTTAGGGATAGATTTCAAATAGCTCTGATATAGCAGAAACCACTAAATTATGAAATTGCTAAATTGGGAATTGTACTTCAACCCAGAACAAAAAATGTGCTTTGACGGACACTAAATAACTTTCCCAGCTACAACAGGACAGCGGTAACGAGAGATTTAGCGGGATATAAATTTGAGGCCTAGTATTTAGGCGCTGGGTGACCGGTATGGATTTAGTGACAGAATTAGACTGGGATATGGCCAAAAAATAACCACACTATTGCTGGTTAAATGCACTTGGTGACGGGCGCAGCTTGCCCCTGATGTAGTATATGGCCAAAAAATGAACAGACTATTGCTGGTTAAATGCACTTGGTGTCACAGCTTGACCAACCACACTACTGAGGGTTAAATGCACTTGGTGACGGGCGCAGCTTGCCCCTGATGTAGTATATGGCCAAAAAATAAACAGACTATTGCTGGTTAAATGCACTTGGTGTGACAGCTTCACCCTGATGTAGGCTTTAGCCAGAAAACAACCACACCATTGAGGGTTAAATGCACTTGGTGACAGGCGCAGCTTGCCCCTGATTTTGTATATGGCCAAAAAATGAACAGACTATTGCTGGTTAAATGCACTTGGTGTGACAGCTTCACCCTGATGTAGGCTTTAGCCAAAAAACAACCACACCATTGAGGGTTAAATGCACTTGGTGACAGGCGCAGCTTGCCCCTGATTTTGTATATGGCCAAAAAATGAACAGACTATTGCTGGTTAAATGCACTTGGTGTGACAGCTTCACCCTGATGTAGGCTTTAGCCAAAAAACAACCACACCATTGAGGGTTAAATGCACTTGGTCGCAGCTTGTGCTGGCGCACCACAAGACACAAAATGGCCGCCGATCACCCCAGAAAAATGTGACTGACAAACGGTCTGGGCAGCCTAAAAACAGTGAGCAATTGAGGATCAGCAGCTCAATGATCCACAGCTGCAGATCGATCAGTTAATCAAGTCCTTTGGAGGAGTTAATCTGCCTAATCTCGCCCTACTGTCGCAGCCGCAACCTCTCCCTACGCTAATCAGAGCAGAGTGACGGGCGGCGCTATGTGACTCCAGCTTAAATAGAGGCTGGGTCACATGGTGCTCTGGCCAATCACAGCCATGCCAATAGTAGGCATGGCTGTGATGGCCTCTTGGGGCAAGTAGTATGACGCTTGTTGATTGGCTGCTTTGCAGCCTTTCAAAAAGCGCCAAGAAAGCGTCACAAAAGCGCGAAGAAAGCGACGAACACCGAACCCGAACCCGGACTTTTACGAAAATGTCCGGGTTCGGGTCCGTGTCACGGACACCCCAAAATTCGGTACGAACCCGAACTATACAGTTCGAGTTCGCTCATCCCTAGTTAAGAACATTAAAAAAAGTTTAATGTTCAATATCAGTGCCCTCCCAGATAATAATGATGTCGTCGATGTAACGATGATAAAATCTAATCTTAGGATTGTGTAGAAGGTTGTGCAGTTCTTCAAAGAGGCCCATAAGGAGATTAGCGTAGGATGGCGCGAATTTCGTTCCCATCGCGGTCCCTTTCTGTTGGATATAAAATTTATCATTAAAAGTAAAATAATTATGATGGAGAATAAAATCAATCCCCTTGCAGATGAATTCCTTTTGTTCGTTTGGTAATGATAGGTCACCTTTCAGAAAATGTTTGACTGCCATTAGACCTAGGTCATGTCTAATGTTACTATATAATGAGGTCACATCAAGGGTGACCCAAATATAGTTATCTTACCACTGTATGTTCTTAAGAAGATTAATTAAATGGGACGAAATCTCTTAGGTAGGATGGCAATAATTGGACGTATTTTTGGAGGAAGGAGTCAACGTAAGCTGAGAGATTAGTGGTGAGGGAATCAATCCCTGAAATGATTGGTCTGCCCGGGGGGTTCTTATCATTTTTGTGAATCTTGGGTAAGAAATAAAAAATAGCTATGGCCGGGTGGAAGGGGATAAGAAATTGTTTTTCTTTTTTGTTTATGATCCCAGAGGCATAACCTTGTTCAATCAATGATGTAAGGGACTTTTTGAAGACATCTGTCTGATCACCATCTAGGGTTCTGTAGTAATCCGGATCTGTAAGTATTTTGTTAGCTTCTTCTGTTAGCATAATTACGACTCCCCCTCCTTTGTCAGCGTTCTTAATGACAATTTCATTGTTACTTCTTAGATTTTTTAGAGCTTTTTTCTCCTTGAGGGTCAAGTTATGTTGTTTAACCCCAGAGGATGACTTATTGATGGTGGTAAGGTATTTAAACTCGTCAAGGACCATATTATAATAACTCTCAAGGTGTGGACCTTTACTCTCTAGTGGTTAAAAGTGGATTTCATAAAGAGTTTGGATCGTATGGGAGTGGGGCACGTGGAGGGGTGGGCATCTTGTTTGTCAGATATTGGAGTGAAAAGGTCAATAATAGACCGTGTAATTTCTGCTGTCGTATCAGTAGTGACTGTTTTAATAAGTTCTTTGATTTTAAAATGACGTTTAAGGTGAGATTTCGAATAAATTTATTAAGATCCACAAGGAGTTCAAAAGGATCTGGCGGATTGGATGGGCAGAAAGATAGCCCTTCACTAAGCAATTTTTTTTCATCGGTAGACAAACTATATTTGGAAAGGTTAAAAATGCCTTTAGCAACAGTAGATTCAAGCGGAGGGGGAGTAGCATCTATTGAAGTGGTGTCGGATGAAGTTATGGCCTCACTATGATGCGGGGTGTCTATCGCCTTTTTCTGGATTGGGATAACGGGGTGAAGAATTGGGTAATCTTGTGGTTCTGTTGGTCGGATGTCACCCTGTAGGGTGATGGACCTGTTGGTGTCAGAAATGGGGTAAGTTGTTGGACACTGCACAATGTAAGTCTGGCTGGTGGTGTCGGGGGAAGTGAGGTGGTATCTGATTTTCCCTAAAAAAGGGCTCTCCGACAGGTTTTTTGGGAGGGCTAAAAAAAGATTGTCATGGGTGGTAGATGTAGAATGTATAGAAAAGTTAAGTGTAGAATCTGCTGGGTGTTCTATTAAAGGTCCTTTAAAGGACTCCCCATCATTGCCACTGCAGGGGGATGAAACCGCTAGTTCGATGCTAACTGATGGTAATGGGACGGGGGTAAGCAAGATATGGGAGGGTAGTTCTACAGTATTATCCACTGTAGGATTGGATATTTGTGATCTCTCTGCCTGTGTAGAGGTGGCGTTAGGGTTGACAATGGTGATATTGGTGGAGGGCTTCTCCTTAAGATGTGGGTGAGGGGCCACACTTGGTATAGCTACCTTCGTATGGTCTCTAGTGGGGAGGGGCCTATGAGGATGGAACATATGATGTCCTCTGGAGGGGCTAGCGCTTGTTGGAATAGTTCTTATTGTAAAAATGTATTCTCTGTTGGGGATAAGGAGTGTGGTGAATTGGTTCGCGTTCCAAGGGTAACAATGGGGGGACATGAGAGGATCTAATAGTATTGGTATTTTCAGCGGGGACCATATGTTTCTGGGGCCATTTTCGTTCCCAGTTTCTTATTTTATCCTGTCGCTAATCATTAAGGTCTCTCATGAGTTTGCATGAGTTTGCATACCTCGTTGTACTCAAAAGATCTCAGGATGCTATGTTTAATATATATATTTGGGGGACAATTTTGAGGTGATAACAGTAGCCCTAAGTGGTCAACGGTGTCCCTTAGATCTTGGCAGATCATTTTTCTTTTTTGTATTAAAATTTGGGAAATTGGGCTGAGCATTGATCACTTATGTCCAACCATTTCTTAGAAAATAACATATCATTAGTAAAAGTAGGTTTTAGCGGAAGTCTGAGGCCTCTAGGTATAAGTCCCAGGGCAACGTAGCATGAAAGAAAGAACCAGTCAATCTCACTGTGTATGAAGTTCTTGGTGATGTCAATAAAGTCGAACATTAAAAGAAAAGTATTAACCCACAGTGTTTCCAGACACTTCTCGGAGATACATGATGGTAACCCACAATTTTTGTATGTTACCCCACTCGAATGGGTCCCATCCTCATTCCAGAACTTGGCTTGGAAGGAGATGTTTTGGATTTACCATATGAACACGTTAACACCCTTTGGCCTGAATGAGAGTGTTGAGTATACAAAATATTAATTAACTATTTGCCCAGCCTTTCCCCCCCCCCCTTTCCAGTCTATACAGTACTAGAGTTATTTTAATTTTCACGTATGTTTATATACAGGTCCTTCTAAAAAAATTAGCATATTGTGATAAAGTTCATTATTTTCTGTAATGTACTGATAAACATTAGACTTTCATATATTTTAGATTCATTACACACCAACTGAAGTAGTTCAAGCCTTTTATTGTTTTAATATTGATGATTTTGGCATACAGCTCATGAAAACCCAAATTTCCTATCTCAAAAAATTAGCATATTTCATCCGACCAATAAAAGAAAAGTGTTTTTAATACAAAAAAAGTCAACCTTCAAATAATTATGTTCAGTTATGCACTCAATACTTGGGCAGGAATCCTTTTGCAGAAATGACTGCTTCAATGCGGCGTGGCATGGAGGCCATCAGCCTGTGGCACTGCTGAGGTGTTATGGAGGCCCAGGATGCTTCGATAGCGGCCTTAAGCTCATCCAGAGTGTTGGGTCTTGCGTCTCTCAACTTTCTCTTCCCAATATCCCACAGATTCTCTATGGGGTTCAGGTCAGGAGAGTTGGCAGGCCAATTGAGCACAGTAATACCATGGTCAGTAAACCATTTACCAGTGGTTTTGGCGCTGTGAGCAGGTGCCAGGTCGTGCTGAAAAATGAAATCTTCATCTCCATAAAGCTTTTCAGCAGATGGAAGCATGAAGTGCTCCAAAATCTCCTGATAACTAGCTGCATTGACCCTGCCCTTGATAAAACACAGTGGACCAACACCAGCAGCTGACATGGGCACCCCAGACCATCACTGACTGTGGGTACTTGACACTGGACTTCAGGCATTTTGGCATTTCCCTCTCCCCAGTCTTCCTCCAGACTCTGGCACCTTGATTTCCGAATGACATGCAACAGTCCAGTGCTGCTTCTCTGTAGCCCAGGTCAGGCGCTTCTGCCACTGTTTCTGGTTCAAAAGTGGCTTGACCTGGGGAATGCGGCACCTGTAGCCCATTTCCTGCACACGCCTGTACACGGTGGCTCTGGATGTTTCTACTCCAGACTCAGTCCACTGCTTCCGCAGGTCCCCCAAGGTCTGGAATCGGTCCTTCTCCACAATCTTCCTCAGGGTCCGGTCACCTCTTCTCGTTGTGCAGCGTTTTCTGCCACACTTTTTCCTTCCCACAGACTTCCCACTGAGGTGCCTTGATACAGCACTCTGGGAACAGCCTATTCGTTCAGAAATTTCTTTCTGTGTCTTACCCTCTTGCTTGAGGGTGTCAATGATGGCCTTCTGGACAGCAGTCAGGTCGGCAGTCTTACCCATGATTGCGGTTTTGAGTAATGAACCAGGCTGGGAGTTTTTAAAAGCCTCAGGAATCTTTTGCAGGTGTTTAGAGTAAATTAGTTGATTCAGATGATTAGGTTAATAGCTCGTTTAGAGAACCTTCTCATGATATGCTAATTTTTTTAGATAGGAATTTGGGGTTTTCATGAGCTGTATGCCAAAATCATCAATATTAAAACAATAAAAGGCTTGAACTACTTCAGTTGGTGTGTAATGAATCTAAAATATATGAAAGTCTAATGTTTATCAGTACATTACAAAAAATAATGAACTTTATCACAATATGCAAATTTTTTGAGAATGACCTGTATATATATACACACACATTTATTTATCTATAACCTCTATTTTTGGGGTACATTTTACTCTAGTATCCACAACATCATATTAGCGGTTAGGCGCCACTTGGTGATTTTTTTCCCTTTTATTTATCTCCTGCTTTACTATATTGCTTTCCTGCATATAGTTTATCACCTACAGTAGGCTGCCCTGCTTGGTGGTTCTATAACCTCCCTGTTCAGTACTATCTGGACTCTACTACACTTTTTCACTCCACTGTGGTCTTTACCTCTGGCGCCCTGTGCGTTTATCCCATATCTCCTATTCTAGGAGTACAGGATTAACCCTCTTTTTTTTTTCTACCCTTACCTCGACTCTTGCAGCATTAAGGACAGACTGAAGGGGGGAGAGTTTAATGAGAGGAAGACTGATTAGTAATGCGTTGCAGTAGTCAAGACGAGAATAAATCAAGGAAACAGCAAGAGTTTTTGCCGTTTTCACCGTAAGAAAAGGAAGGATTCTGGCGATATTCTTGAGGTGCAGACGACAAGAGCGTGTAACTGATTAAATATGAGGAACAAAGGAAAGATCAGAGTCAAATGTGGCCCCAAGACAGCGGGCATGTTGCACAGAAGTTATGATAGTGCTGCAGACCGAAATTGAAATATCAAGTTTAGGTGAGTTAGTAGATGGGGGAAAGAAAAGAAGTTTAGTATTTGAGAGGTTCAGATTTAGATACAGAGAGGACATGATGTTAGAGGCAGCTTCCAGACAATTAATGGTGTTTTGGAGTAAAGCAGGGGTGATGTCAGGGGATGAAGTGTATATTTGGGTGTCGTCAGCATAGAGATGGTATTGAAAGCTAAATCTACTGATAGTCTCTCCGATGGGGGCTGTATAGAGGGAGAAGAGTAGAGGACCTAGTACTGAGCCCTGAGGAACACTGACATCAAGAGGAAGAGGAGAAGAAGAAGAGCCAGCGAATGATACACTAAAGGAGCGACTAGAGAGATAGGAAGAGAACCAAGAGAGAGCAGTGTCCTTAAGGCCAATTGAGTGGAGCATGGTGAGGAGGAGTTTATGGTCTACGGACCATTTACCGCCCCCCCCAGGCCCAGCCACCATCTTTCTTGACCACTTTAACACCTGGCTACTACTCTTTCTTTCTGCCGACATCCCCACTATCATCATGGGTGACGTCAACATCCCTATTGACACCTGCCACTCAGCAGCCTCTAAACTCCTATCACTCTCTTCCTCCTTCGGCCTCTCACAGTGGTCTACAGCTCTCACCCACATAGATGGTCACACTCTTAATCTTATCTTTACCCTCCTCTGCTCCCTATGTAACCTTTCTAATTCACACACTAGCACACCCCCAAAAATCTCAACTTTCGCTTGCTTTCTGACTCTCTTCTCCCACTCTCTACCATCTGTTCTCTCCAAGACCCAGATGCTGCCACCACCCTATATAACACCACAATAAGTACAGCTCTGGACATTGTTGCCCCCCTCACAAATAACAAAACCCGAAAAATCAACAGACAACCCTGGCACACCAACCTGACCAAAAAACTCAGACAAGCTTCCAGGGCTGCTGAGCAGCGATGGAAGAAATCCCATTCTAAAGATCAATTCACCGCATACAAGCAATCCCTCCTCATATTCAAATCCTCACTCGCTGATGCAAAACAGGCCTAGTTCTCATTTATCATAACTTCCCTGACCCACAGCCCTAAACAACTTTTTAACACTTTTAACTCCCTTCTCTGTCCCCCAGCGCCCCCACCCTCTGCTCTCATCTCAGCTGAGGAGTTAGCCACATACTTCAGACAAAAGATAGCCAACATCAGAGGAATGCTTCAGTACACAGTCCCCACAGACCCTCTACACAACTGCTAGGTCCTCTTCTCCCAAAACCTGCTTCTCTACCATTACAGAAGAAAAACTCTCCACTCTATTCTCCAGATCACATCTCACCACCTGTGGACTTGACCAATCCCATCCCACCTCACCCCTAACCTCACCACAGTGTTTATCCCAGCCCTAACTCATCTCTTCAATCTATCACTAACCTCTGGTGTCTTCCTCTCTGCTTTTAAACATGCTACTATTACACCTATCCTCATAAAGCCTTCACTTGACCCATCTTCTTTGTCCAGTTATCGCCCCATTGCAGCCCCATATCACTTCTTCCGTATGCCTCAAAGCTACTTAAACAACATGTCCATTCTAAACTGTCCTCCCAGCTCTCCTCCTGCTCCCTCTTTGACCGGCTACAGTCTGGCTTCTGACCCCACCACTCGACTGAGACTGCCCTTTTCCAAAGACACCAATGACCTACTAACAGCCAAAACCAAAAAACATTACTCTGTCCTTCTCCTTGACCTGTCCTCTGCCTTTGACACTGTCGGCCACTCCCTTCTGTTGAAAACTCTCTCATCTCTTGACAACACTGACCTGGCCCTCTCCTGGATCACATCATACCTCACAGACCGGACGTTTAGCGTCTCCCACTCTCACAACACCTCCTTGTCTCATTCCCTATCTGTTGGTGTCCCGCAAGGCTCTGTCCTAGGCACCCTGCTCTTCTCTATTTACACTTTTGGCCTGGGACAACTCATAGAGTCCCATGGCTTTTAGTATCACTTTTATGCTGACGGCATGCAAATCTACCTCTCTGACCCAGACATCACCACCTTATTATCCAGAATTCCACAATGTCTATCTGCTATACCATCCTTCTTCTCCTCTCACTTTCTAAAACAACATGGATAAAACAGAATGTATCATCTTTCCCCCATCTCGCTCAACCTCCCCAACAGATCTAGCTATCACAATCAATGGCTGAACACTCTCCCCGGTCAACCAAGACTGCTGCCTTGGAGTGACCTTGGATTCTGCCCTCTCCTTCCGACCGCACATCGAAGGCCTTTCCACCACCTGCCGCCTCCAACTCAAAAACATCTTCCTCATCCGCGCTTTCCTTACCTTTGAATCTGCGAAAATGCTTGTACATGCCCTCATCATCTCCCGCCTAGACTACTGCAACACTCTCCTCTGTGGCCTTTCATCTAGCACTCTCGCACCCCTCCAATCTATCCTCAACTCTGCTGCATGACTTATACACCTCTCACCCTGTTACTCCTCTGCCTCTCCCGTCTGCCAATCCCTTCACTGGCTCCCCATTGCCCAGCGAATTCAGTTCAAAATACTAACTGTGACAAAACCCCTGTTTTAGGAATGTCCAGACTCTTGTATTTCGTCTGCTGTTCATGTACTTAACAATTCACGGAAATCAATAGGTGATAAAGTAAAGCGCCCCTAATAAATATGAATCACGGAATGTGTGGTATACGCAAAAATGTAACTTTTATTGGTATATCAATAAAATAGTGGGAAGAATGTGACCTAAAAAATCCCTAATAATTATAGGCAAGTGGGGTGCCACTAATCAGGTGCTCAAACAAATAGTGACATGTAAACCCTGCAGGATCACACCCAATCCTACTTCCCAAGAGAACTGTCATCTAGCTTATGCTATCGCAGTAATACTAGAGCTAATATTACTTCGATAGCATGAGCTAGATGACAGGTCTCTTGGGAAGTAGGATTGGGTGCGATCCTGCAGGATACCTTTGGCTGTGTTGCTACAACCTGATTCATACAGCACAGAGGTGATCCATGCTTGACGCCGTATCACCAGTGCACCCTGATCTGCACCCAACCCTGTTCTTCCCAATTTAATCACCACAGCTTGTCTGAGAGCGCTGGGACATTGTAGTGTCTATCACACAAATACACTCTTATCTCCTGGCTCTCATGCTACCACTATAGAATCAGCTGTTGGTGATTAGATTGTATGTGATTCCTATCATACCTCTCCATAGTTGTACCTGGATAGCCTTCCAGGTTCAAGGAGGTGGTTTGATATTGGGACACATTTTCATATCCCTTTGGCTACAGAGTGGAGGTCACGACACTATATACATGGTGGGTTCACATATCACTATTTGTTTGAGCACCTGGTTAGTGCCACCCAACCTGCCTATAATTATTAGGGATTTTTTGGGTCACGTTCTTCCCCCTATTTTTATTGATCCCACACCTTCCGTGATTCATGTTCATGTAGTTAACCCTATTTTACCCTTTAAATGTACACAAACCACCTCATCTGCCTGTGATGCAGTTCGCAAACTCAATGGACATTAGCGAACACAATGGATATTGCCCGTGACGCAATCCACAAACACAATGGATATTGCCTGTGATACATTGAGCAAACAGAATGGTTAGGGTAATCGACCACATGGAACTATGTCCGGCCCCTTTATCCAATTATCTCCAGGATAGAGAGGAGAGATGTTACTGTTCATGTGGGAGTGTGTTATATCTTACTGTATATTGATTGGTCACTGTATTTTGTGTGCCTGTTCCCTTGCTGGAGGACTTGATAAAAGGCTGAGTTGTGGCCATCAATAAAGTTGATAGTTTTTAACCCCTTCCTGATGTCCTGGATCCTGTTTGTGGGGGATTGGGAGCTATATATTCACAACACCTTTAGATTTACTTGGTTTTCGCGAGACGCTGTACGGATTTACTCAGCTGGTGTGTAAGATATCCGTAACACTAACAAATACATACAAGGCCGTCCACAACCTGTCCCCTTCCTACATCTCTGAGCTACTTTCCCGATACATCCCCACACACCATCTTCGATCCTCACAATTCCTCCTTCTCTCCTCTTATCACCTCTTCCCACAATCACCTAAAAAATTTCTACCGTGCATCGGCCACACTCTGGAACTCGCTACCCCAATATATCAGACTCTCACCTACAGTGGAATCCTTCAAAAGAAACCTGAAAACCCACCTCTTCAGACAAGCCTACAACCAGTGACCCTGCTGCCTCTATACCGCCATGACCAACTTCACCCTCACCTAGTGTGTCCTTCTCCCATACCATGTAGATTGTAAGCCCTCACTGGCAGGCCCCTCTCTCCTTCTGTACCAGTTTGTAACTCGTCTTGTTTATGCTTAGTGCAATTGTCTGTATTACTACTGGGAGCTCTACAGGGGGCCTTATAGGTGTCCTTTTAGTACTTGGAGCATTATAGGGGGCGTATTATAACTAAGGGCACTTTACGGGTCCTTAGTACTATTGGGGGCACTTTAGGGGACCGTATTACTACTGGAGGCACTTTAAGGGCCTTATTACTACTGGGGGGCAGTTTGGTGAGCTTTATCACTACTAAGGGGCACTATGGGGCATTACTACTACTAGTGGTACTATGGGAGGGCATTAATATTATTGGGCAGAATATGGAGGGCACTACTACTAACTGGGGCATTCTCAAGGAACATTATCACAGTAGGGAGCACTCTTAGTAATGAGGGCACTCTGGGAGAGAATTATAATTGGTGGAATTTTTGGGAGCACTATTAGTATGTTGGGGACTATCTGTATGGTACTGTTATTACTTCAGTATAGTATTTTGGGGGATTGAGGAGCACAGCGGCCACAGTATTGGGGTAGCAGCAGGATAACAGTTGGGGCACCAAGAGGGGAGGATGATGGAAAAGACTCTAAGATGACTGTGTGGCAAACTCTGCAGAGACAAGATATGGCTGAAAGATGCCATCATAGCGATCTGCTCACATTTGAGAAGATGAGGAAAGAAAGCATATACATTAGAGTAGACATTGCTGGATATAATAGCTGTGTAGTGTATATATTTGGTAGTGCTGAATGTAATGTCCATCCAAATATGCCATTAGTTCTGGAGTGGGGGGTAGATTTCAGGAACAAACATATTTCACCAGACAGCTAGTGGTCTTGTCTTTCTGTTCTCCAGCTGTTGCAAAACTACAACTCCCAGCATGCTCAGACTGCCTACGGCTGTCAGCCTACAGCAGGGCATGATGGGAATTGTAGTTTTACAACAGCTAGAGAGCTGCACGTTGGCCATCCCGCAACAAGCCTTGGGGTAAAGAATTGTCAGGGAGATGCGGCGGGAGCCCAAAAAAACAAATGAGTAGGGACCAGGGATGATGGAGAGAAAGAGGAGCAGGTCAGGGAAGAGGCTGCAGGGAGGATAGGATATTTTCATGGTAGCATCGGAGCTCGCTGCAGGTACGTCTTTCTGTCGACACGACTTGGCTCAGCATCCAACATGTTTCCTTTCTCATGAATGCTATCTTACTGTAATTGTGTCACCTACTGCCGCCCAAGTAGCTATCAATATGTACCCAAAAATGTCAATTACAACCGACATTCCTATACATTATTTTTTTGGTTGCCAGACATTGACAAAATTATGTATCATTTTCAAACAATATTTTATTATGAGTGCAGCATTTACTATTTGCCGAGTGCTCATCAACAGACGTACTCAAAATTTCAGCAAGATGGATGTTTACATCTACCGTTGTATGGTTACCATTGACAACAACCAAAGTTGTCTATTATTTTCTTTTTTATTATGCTTGTGTAGTGCAAGCCTGCTCTCAGCTGTTTTTATAATGATAACTAATATATGTTGTTATTTTTAGATATTTTTTACGGCAAACATACAATATTAATATTTATTTTTATTTATTTTATGCACTTATATAGCGCAGCGCTTTGCAGACTTTAGCATCAAGCTGTCCCCAATGGTGCTAACAATTTAAGTTCCCGATCATTATGTCTTAGGAATGTGGGAGGAAACCCACAGAAACACGAGGAGAACATACAAACTCCATGCAGATGTTGTCCTTGGTCAGATTCAAACCTAGGATGCAACATTATGGTTGCCGTTAGTAATAGCTATATTTTATATGTTTTTTTTTTGTGCTATATTCAGTTACTATCAACTGTTTTGTAACCAGATTGCAATTGTTTCATTTATGGGTTTATTATTCTCCAATGATCATAAATGAGATGAAAATCACTTACATGGTGAGTTCCATAGTTACATAAAACTAAAACTAAAACCAGACACCCATCCAGACCAGGTTTAGGTTATTTTGGATATTGGGATGGAAATCCTGATTAACAGACATAAGAAAGTCAACATAAGCAGAACTTTCTACTGTCATCCTCTACAAATGTGCAAAGATATTAATAAATCAACTACTACTTCCTCAAATGGTTTCTCCAGGACTTAAGAACTGATGACCTATCACTAGGCTATCAATATTAGATCGGTAGGGGTCTGACACCCCCCGCACACCCGCCAATCAGATGTTCTGCGGTAGCTCCAATGCTGAAACTACACGGCTTTGACAGCTGGTTACTACATTGCTGCCCCCATTGAAGTAAGTGAGAGTCGCTCTGCTGTAGCAGCTCTGTCCTCTACACAATGGGTGAAGTTGTGTAATTCCAGTGACCTGAGCCAGCATTGAGGAAGGTTAACATGGCAAATTTCCCAGGGCCTTTATCCCTAAAGGGGCCCCTACTCCTAAGTAGCACCTAAGGCAGGAGAAGGGGTGCACGTGATGTAACCTGCAGCATCTAACAATATGTGCTGGCAGAGGTTCTCTGCATGTAGCAGCTGCTAGTGCTACCTTAAAGGGGTTATTAATAGGATATATCTGATAGGTGTGGTTCTCACTTCTGGTACCAGCTTTTATCTCAAAAGTTGCACCATGAATGGTGAGGACTTCCAAGAACAGTCTGTATAGTCCATGGGTGGCTGGAAAGCACTTGGACATCCCTCTTTCTTGGAAACGTCACAAGGATAACTCAAGGCCTGCTCTTCTCCATCAGAATTTCCATGTGCCTGTAAACCAGCTATATACTATGAACTACGTCATTACCGAATAGGTGAACATTGCTTGAAGCCACCACGACTGTATACTGAACTGTGATGATGGATCATGTATTTATTCTGCCATTGGATATATATGAAGCTTTTCTGAAAGCTTCTATGTTCTGCTCTATTAGCTACTATTATTTGGACATTATTGAGGGACGAGAGACCCCTTATCTGCTAGAACTGTATGGTGGTTGCATGTATTTCACCTTTATTTCATTTTTACTACGATATCTGATGCATCCAGTGTTATGGTAGAAACTTCTATTAGAAAATGATGTGTGCATGGGCTCTATGTGTCTACAAGGCTAGACTTTTCTTTAAAGGGGTATTCTGGTTAGAGAAGGATAGGGGATAACTATTCGATCTGTGGGAGACCCCACTGATCATGAGAATAGGGGCCCTGTACCCCATGGAGCCCCTCTGAAATGGACAGAGTGGCTGGTCGGAAATGCACGCCGCTGCTCCATTCCTGTCTATGAGAGCGTCGGAAATAGCTGCTTTTATTTTACAAAAAAATTAACGCTATTGTGACCAAAATGAGCAACGTCCTGAAGGAGTTAAAAAGATATCCAATGATAGTTTCACTTTAAGAAAAAAATAACTGCAGTAACTATAAGAGGTGATGTCGTCATAGCAACCGGACTGTTCTATTGTTGTGTATTTGGTTCTAGAACACGGACACCTAGAACGCATGTGAATTACACTCAGCTTTTCTCACACGTCACACATTCCAGGTGAAGTGAACATTTACCTACCGTGCGATTACTGCGATATTACCGGAAGGAAATCTCTGGAAACGGATCTCCGAAGCTGAAACGGTAAAGTATAATAAGTGTAATATAGCGTAATATATCTAATCAGATACTGGGGGAAAGCTATTAAGACCCTTGTCTCATACACTAGTATTAATATGTAATGCGCTGTAGTGAGGGGCGCCACAGTTATCAACAGACTTTTTTAAGTGGTGAGAGTGTAAAATTGTAAAAAGTTGCAAAATGCTACTTGTGCAAAAATTTGCTAAACATCAATGTTAATTCCCTCTATTTGGTTTAGTTTACTACGAAAAATGGTGCACCTCTCTAGTGCCACCTATAGGTAGGTACTTCACAGTATACATATGTAGACAGCTCCCATTAACAGTGAGAACTATAAATACGTATGCAGTAGCTCCCTCTAGTGGTGACTACCATTTTTGAACAGCTTGTATTTTGGCAGACTCTTGGACAGTCGGGCAGTGTAGGTAAATATGATATGACCTCCCACCGCTGACCTGCAGCCGTAGTTCCTGAGGTCTTATGCAGAACTATATTATTACGGTACATTATTTCAGGGCATTATTGGTTTGTTATTCTCTTTGGTAGGTGAATTTTACAGTTGCCAACATAACTTGGGATATTTTAACTCTAACACCAAAACACCCTATAAATTCTCACAAACTACCCACTTTGGGGTATTTTCACAAACCCACCCCTTGTTATTGACTCCACCCCCATCCTGTACATTTCCCAGGATTGTTGGCAACTAGCTTGTTACATAAAATTTTAATGTACTTTCAATAAATAAATAAATAAAATGTGGTGTTACCATGACAACCAGGGAGCTCGCTATTGTTTTATAAGCGTTTCTAGAACTAACTGGTTTACATTTCGGTGGTAACTTAGGGTTAAATGTCTTAATTTTAATTTTTGTATCAATTTCTTGCACTTTTTGAGATCTCTGCTTGCTGTCATTCAGTAGAAACCTCACAGTTTCCAGGGGTTAAAAATGAGTTCTGGACATGTGATGGGCACACGGCTCTATCATATATGTGTATGTGTCACATGACCAGGACGGATTTTATTCCCTGGAAGTAAATCATGGGAGTGTATTCACACGTAGCATTTGTCGTGCAGATAAAGTCACATCAGCAGAACGAAAGTTTTACTGTAATGTACTGAGGTTTTGTAATGTGAAATATGGAAATGTAATCTTATAGGTGTAATATAAAATAAATGTTTATTTACCTGCAAAAAAAGATGGGGCTGATTATCGTCTCAGAAAACTATGGGAAAAAATGCAGGTTCTTCTCAGCTTTGACGGAGCTCTAATTGCACATCAACTGCTATGTGTGAATATACTCTTAGGTGACATTGTACGCTTGTGCCACTTTTTTGTTGTGTGCATGAAAATCCTACAGCATTAAAGGTAACCTGTCACCAGTTTTATGGTGTCCTAACTAAGGGCAACATAAATAAGTGACTGATTCGCTTAGCAAAATGCTGGATCACTTTCTTTAATTGACCCAGTCAATCTGCCAACATCTTGTATTGAAAAGCTCCAGCTGATAATGATGAGTCATGAATATTCATGAGCTCCTGAGTCTCCCCGCCTACCTGCTGCTGATTGACAGTTATTTTCCATATGAATCAGCAGCAGGTAGGCAGGGGAGTGGCTATAGCTCTGAATTAAATATACGCTGGACTCGATGACCTCACGCCGGACTCGAAACAGCTAATTTGCATGCGGCATCTTTGTGTGTATATTATGAGGTAACCATCTGTCACACCAGTAAGTGAATACATCTAAAGCACTTTTTAGTAGTTAATGATTGTATATAATTAGTTAGATTATAATCAAATATCCACATGACAGGTTCCCTTTAAGTGTCTGATAGGTGAGAGGACACGCCCGGACCCAAACCTGTTTCAAGATTTTGGCCGTGTTTTGTGGCGGCAGTGAATGGAGAGGTGGCCACGCATTAGCAGTTCTCTCTATTCACTTCTATGTGAGTTTCAAAAATAGTTGAGCACTCTTAGCTAATATTGGAACTCCCATAGAACTGAATGGAGAGAGCCATACGTCTGTAGCCACCTCTTAATTCCCTGTGGCCGCAAGATGGTCCCCGTTCTTGAATAAGGTGCGGGTCCTAGTAGTGGGTCCTGGACATGACATATTCTGTGGAAATGCCATGGATGTCCAAATGGACATACTTCTTTAATGTATGACAGAAACCACAAATCATATACAAGTGCTTCACATGATGGAAACCACTGGAGTCCAACAGACCTCACTGACTTGGGAGGGTCCATCATTTTCTATTGGGGTCTTGTAGTTTTATAAGGGAGAACAGTGCTGCATGTATTATTTGACTAGAGTATTACATGGTATTTCATTGTCTCGATGCATTGGTTTGTGAGAGTTGTATATATATAATGGATTTTTTTCTTTAAAGGCAGTGTGAGATACTATATAACAATGGCGGACAATGCACTTGAGAAGTCCAGGAAGAGACACCACTGCTGCCCTGACTTACCAGCCAAGCGGCGTCTGATTGACCCTCCACAATCATCTCAGAGGCGTGTTGTGATCTACACCCCGTCCAGTGAGCTCCTGAGGTGCCTCGGACTCTTTCTACGTCGGAGGTGCTATAAGCTTGATCTTTCCCCTACACAGGTTATAGGATGGCTAAAATGTATTGACAACTATCTCCTTACTTCGGATTGCCAACCCGTAAGTTTCCTGAGCTCAGGCAGCGTGGTCTTCCTCTATATGCTATGCCAGGACCTCATCTCCCCAGAGGCAGACAGCGTAGAACAGCTTCAAGTGTCGGTCCTGACCTGCTACTTCATCACCCACTGCTACACCGGCAATGAAATTGGGTATCCAGAAACACCATTCCTGGTGGGCTCAAGGAAGGCCTTTTAGGACCGATGCCTGTCTTACATCAGCATTATGAGCTCCAAGATGATGCAGATCAATTCCGACCGCCAGATTTATAGCGAGACACTCGCTGAGCTAAAAGCTATAGGGCGATAAGACACAACCTGTAACCTACAAGAGCTGGATGGACAGAAGATGGATTAGAAAATGAGGCCAGAATATGAAATTTTGTGAAGGGACCATGTTTTAGGGAGGTATTAACATCTGAGACCACCATGTTATACATATATGCCATATAAGTTATCATGGCTCCTGGAGATTTAAGATCAGGATGTGAAAGACTCCAGGGTGCATTGTATGAACTCCTGGTTTATTACATGTCCCCCTCACAAGCCGCTCTGGCTCTTTTTCAAGCTCCTAGAGCTTCTCATTTTTGAAATTTATATCTCTTAGAGATTTCAATATTGGAATTATACCGTATGGCTCTCAGAGCAGACATTGATTTTTCACATTGCTGCACTATGGTGCAAAGACATAAGTTTTCAGACTGGACTTTACAAATGCATGATTTTTGCTTGACTCGGAGGATTTCTTTATAGGTGACAGCTGTCAAGTTTGTAACTTCATATTTAACTTACATGACATAATCATTTCCTTCTCCGAGCTCTCAGTCATGTGGCCCTGGAAGCACTTTTATGATCTGGTAGTGATGGAGTTTTGTCTACTGGTCACTTGGCTTCCAGGCTCCTAAATCATGCCGCGTTGACAGCACATCACCAGTAATATCCCTTTTGGGGCTGGTGCTCTGTGCTGTGTGCAAGGTGCATGACATGACCCAGCGTACAATAGCTGGATACATGCATGCACAGACAGAAGAAGAGTGCTTGCTCTCTTCTACAATGAAGAAAGCAGAGAAGTGAGAGGAAGATAGACAGTGATGCCCGGCACTTAATACTGGAAAATGCAGTTTTTTAAACTACTGACCAGCTCTCCAAATTCAGCGTCAGGATATCAACAAATGGTCCATGACAAGGAAGCTGATAGCAGCAGAAACATCCACTGCAAGCGAAGATCAAGTAAATATCATCACAAGGTCTTCTGAACAGAAGAAGAAGGCAGCAGCTGGAAGCTTTCCTGAGACTTGAACTGTGTGCCTTATACACCTAGTGGACTTAAGTTACTTAGGTGACTTTGCTTCTGAAGCATGCCGAATTGTCTATTATTAAACTTAAACAAAACATTACTATTTCATTTGTTTCTATTTTCTGGAATTGTACTGCTTCCATGTAATAAAGATGAGAGATGAAAAACACAAACTACATTCTAAATCATAAATAGCACAAAAGCTCCAATGCTTGTTCTATTTCAGTATGTTCTCAACAACCCTTTACCTTTAGAAAATCCCTCTGGGGTCAGTTAAAATTAATGTATCATCGGAAAATGACCTATTGTTTAAATCACATTTTTATGCTAAACATATATTTTAGAATTTTAGGTGAGGTCTTTTAATTTTCCTTGTCACTATATTTTTTTTTTAAACAGTGTATATAATCCTACAACTTTTACACCGGCCACTAGGTCTAATAATAGGTCATGATTTCCCTTTCTGCAAAGGTAACTTTTTAGTAGTGATTATCATTATTACTAGAGATTAAAAAATTTGAATCGGATTATTCACCGAATTTCCAAAAAAGATTTGATTAGATCCAAATTTATTCATGACAAATCACGTTAAAAAAAAGAAGCTATTTCCTGGCTGCTAAGAGCCCGTATAGTGGTGTAGAACACTGTGCCCTGCAGTAACACGTATAGGGAGTCCACTGTGGTAGTGAAACAGTACTGTGAGATAGTATGACACGCAGATGACAGATGCCACTCAGTTACGGGGCCAAAACTGACCAAAAATAACTCAAGTGTGAATTCAGCCTTACAGGTCAATGTTAGCGCTAGGTATAAAGACCCATGCAGTGGCCCAAGATCCTACTATAGAGTGAAAGAGCGCACTCCTTTTACACCGTCGACAGGTGATTCCACATAGATTTCTACAGAACCTATTCTGTTGCACGCTGAGACAAGCAGTGTCCCCCTGACAGAGTGGAGAGGGTGTCAGCAGTAAGTTTGTGGTGACGTCACAGTTTTTTTTGCCCTTCTTATCATCCGTCATAAGAACAACCCCCCAAAAAATTGGATCCTGTCTTTTAAGTACCCCCTCTCACTGAGTCTCACATGGTCCGCATTTGCTCAGTAATCCATCAGTATTGCTAGGGCCAAAAAAAAATAGTAGTGGATCCAAAACAGAAATGACAAGTGATTGTGAAGTTTGCATGTCTTCGGTGTATTGTACCAACTCCTGATTTTGACTTCCAAATCAGGAGCATATGCTGCTACAAAATAGGGACTGTGTGATACAGGCCTTACGGATGCTCCAAAGACAGGATCCATTGTGTTTTTCATTTTTCCGTCCTTCTGACAGATCAGAAGAAGGGTAAAATAAATAGTGATGTCCACAAGGCCAAACAGGGACAATAGTGGCCCGTCACAGAGTGGTGAGGTGGCAATCGCATGAGGAGTCAACACAGTTGCCCAGTCACAGAGTGGTGAGGTGTCAACAGCATGAGGAGTCAACACCGTGGCCCTGTCACAGAGTGGTGAGGTGGCAACAGCAGGAGGAGTGAACACAGTGCCCCAGTGACAGAATGGTGAGGTGGCAACAGCATAAGTAGTGAACACAGTAGCCCAGTCGCAGAGTGGAAATTGTAGCAACAGCATGAGGAGTCAACACAGTGGCCCAGTAACAGAGTGGTGAGGTGGGGGGCAAAAGCAGTGGCAGTAACAGCACAAGATGGTGGGTCGCAGCAGGAGCACATGGCATCAGGTGTGTGGCATCAGGCAGGTGCCAGCATCCGAATAGTGGCTAAAGCAGGTGGCCAGAAGAAGCGGGTCTCTTTTGACAAAGTTTGGGTTTGTCACCCAGAATGATCTAGTGTGATGTATCAGGCATTGGCGTGTGGAAATCCTGGCTGACTCACACCTGATTCATCTTCACAAAGGTCTCTCTACATTTTGGTTGGAAAGCGAATTCTACTTGAGATAACTATGCCTCCTGCCACACCAAACACCCGCTCTGATGCCACACTACTGGCGGGGCAGGAAAGCTTGACCAGGGCAAACTCATCCAGTTGCAGCCAAAAATCAAGTTTGGCTGAGCAGTAGTCCAGCAGATCTTCAATGTGGGATGACAGTCAGCAGTCCAAGTATGTCACTGAGAATTGTGGCCGAGCCCACTTTTACATGGCTTCTGCTTCCTATTCTGAAACTTGTATCAAATACTGCCCACCAGCAGAATGAAAAGGGAGGGATAAAGGAATTATCTAAAACTTAACCTTTAATGGACATTTAACTAAAAGATAAAAAATAACTCAGGTTAAAAACCACAGTGCACCGAGGTATATAGAGGAAAGACGGCGGTTACACCATAAATTTAAACTACTTATAGTATTTACATATTGTTACCTTGAACAATTATCAAATAAGAAATAGTTAGATTTTACCGGAACCTGCAGTGTATTTCTGACACAATTTTGGAAAGGTCGCCCCAGGCGGAGATGTGTTAGTGTGGCGTTTTATTGTACAGGGACTGTAGCATTGTCAGAAGCCACCTATCCCTAAATAAACCCTATAAAGGTTGGGAAGGGACTACAGTACCCTACCTATCTAACACAGAGCACCCGACCTGAAAGGGGCGACCCCGTCTGGATCCTGTCCCTAACTATGGACAACTCCTTAATCTTGTCCCTGAGTAATTGCTCCCGAAGTGACACGTTTCTGTCCACTCCGTTACAGCCAGACTATCAGAGATATATGGAACTGACTGTAGGTTCAGATCCACTCTATAATTAGATAATCATATTCACTAGACACCAATTGATAGGGAAAGAAACTCATAAGTAATCCATTAAATAATAGAGGACCACCTTCCAATATCCAATGGCATATAAACCCCACTACCTTGGGCAGCGATTTCTTTCCCTATCAATTGGTGTCTAGTGTCTAGTGTCTTTGCAACATCTTTCAAATGCAACTCTTTAAGTGCACATACCGAATTATACCAGAATTGGACCCGAAGGGGACAACAGGTAATTACAGAAATAGTTAATGCAAACTATGTTTCACTTTTTTATCTTACTCTTCCCACTTTCCACAACCTCCTGAAATACCCGCACATCCATTTACCCAGCAAGGAACTATTCATCTCTTCCTTCATCTAACCTTCTCATCTGACCGCTTGCACAAACCTGTTTGGCAACATAAAACACTTCCTTCTCAAACACACACACACATATATGCCTCATGCCCTCTCTTATTTTCATCTATTAACACTTTATTTGCTTCTCCTTACTGCTGGTGATATCTCTCCAAATCCAGTCCCCCCTCAGCAAATCCCCACTATAACCTCAATGTCCCAGTACAAATCTCCTTCTACAAATTTCTGCAACCCCTTAAACCTAATAACCATTCCTCTGACACCTGCTCCTTTGGTTCCTCTTGCTGGAGCATTATGGAATGCACGCTCTGTCTGTAACAAGCTGTCCTACATTCATGATCTTTTCATCTCTCAAAACTTTTCTTTCTCGGTCTCACAGAAACATGGCTGACACCCTCTGACACCTTCTCCCCTGCTGCACTCTCATGTAGTGGATTTCATTTCACTCACACCCCCTGCCCCAGCTGCAAACATGGTGGAAGAGTTGGTCTTCTCCTATCAGACACCTGCTCCTACAGCCCAACTCCACTGCCACCCTCCATCACGCTCACCTCATTTGAAGTACACTCTGTTTGCATCTACTCTCCCTCCAACCTTCAAGTAATAAAATAATACAATTTATTTATATAGCGCCACCATATTCCGTAGAGCTTTACAAATTCATAGGGTTCATGTACGATACAAAACTAACTGGCTAATATGCAACTGAAACACTAGGAGTCAGGGCCCTGCTCGCAAGAGCTTACAATCTATGAGGAATTGGGGGTGACACATAAGGTAGTTGATTGTGGTAAGTAGGATTTGAGCCATTATTGAACTGACAGGAGTGGTGCCGGACGATCTGCTTCGGGTTTGGGACTACTGGAGTATCGAGTTCATGCCAGAGGAGTTGGTGCGGGGAGGTTTAGTCAGGGAATAGTCAGTTTAGGTAGCTTGATAAGCCTGCCTGAAAAGATGTGTTTTTAAGGCACGTTTGAAGATGGAGAAGTTGTGAATTGACCTAGTATTCCGGGGCAGAGTATTCCAGAGAGTAGGTGCAGCTCGAGAAAAATCTTGAAGATGGTAGTCAGAGGTGCGAATTATGGAGGTTTTTCATCTCAGGTCACTAACAGAATGGAGAGCACGAGTAGGGTGGTAGATGGAGATGAGGGAGGAGATGTATGGAGGTGCAGTACTGTGGAGAGCTTTGTGGGTGAGGGTGAGAAGTTTGAACTGTATTCTGTGGTGGATGGGCAACCAGTGACGTATCTGACACAGACTACTAGCATCAGTGTAGTGGTTGGATGGATAGATGAGACTGGCTGCAGCATTTAGGACAGACTGAAGGGGGGAGAGTTTAGTGAGAGGGAGACCGATTAGTAATGCGTTGTTGTAGTCAAGACGAGAATGAATTAAGGCAACAACAAGAGTTTTTGCCGTTTCCACGGTAAGAAAAGGGCGGATTCTGGCGATATTCTTAAGGTGCAGACGACAAGAGCGTGTAAGTAATTGAATATGGGGAACAAAGGAAAAATCAGAGTCAAATGTGGCCTTAAGACATCGGGCATGTTGCACAGGAGTTATGATAGTTCTGCAGACCGAAATTGAAATATCAAGGCCAATTGAGTGGAGCATGGTGAGGAGGAGTTTATGGTCTACGGACAATTTACCGCCCCCCCCCAGGCCCAGCCACCATCTTTATTGACCACTTTAACACCTGGCTACTACTCTTTCTTTCTGCCGACATCCCCACTATCATCATGGGTGACGTCCCTATTGACACCTGCCACTCAGTTGCCTCTAAACTCCTATCACTCTCTTCCTCCTTCGGTCTCTCACAGTGGTCTTCAGCTCCCACCCACAGAGATGGTCACACTCTGCATCTTATCTTTACCCGCCTCTGCTCCCTATCTATCCTTTCTAATTCGCCTCTCCCCCTATCCGACCACAACCTACTCACCTTCTCTTCATTGGTCTTTTCTGCTTCTCCCCTGACCCACACACTAGCACACCCCCTGCAGGAACCGTAGAAATCTCAACTTTCGCTTGCTTTCTAACTTTCTTCTCCCACTCTCAACCATCTGTTCTCTCCAAGACCCAGATGCTGCCACCACCCTATAAAACACCACAATAAGTACAGCTCTGGACACTGTTGCCCCCCTCACACACAACAAAACCCGAAAAATCAACAGACAGCCTTGGCACACCAACCTGACCAAAAAACTCAGACAAGCTTCCAGGGCTGCTGAGCGGCGATGGAAGAAATCCCATTCTAAAGATCAATTCACCGCATACAAGCAATCCCTCATCATATTCAAATCCTTACTCGCTGATGCAAAACAGGCCTACTTCTCATCTCTCAAATCTTCCCTGACCCACAGCCCTAAACAACTTTTAACACTTTTAACTCCCTTCTCCGTCCCCCAGCGCCCCCATTCTCTGCTCTCATCTCAGCTGAAGACTTTGCCACATACTTCAGACAAAAGATAGTCAACATCAGAGAAAGCTTCAGTACACAGTCCCCACAGACCCTCTACACAACTGCTCGGTCCTCTTCTACCAAAACTCACTTCTCCACCATTACAGAAGAAAAACTCTCCACTCTATTCTCCAGATCACATCTCACCACCTGTGCACTTGACCCAATCCCATCCCACCTCATCCCTAACCTCACCATAGTGTTAATCCCAGTCCTAACTCATCTCTTCAACCTATCACTAACCTCTGGTGTCTTCCGCTCTGCTTTTAAACATGCTACCATTACACCTATCCTCAAAAAGCCTTCACTTGACCCATCTTCTTTGTCCATTTATTGCCCCAATGCCGCCCCATATCACTTATTCCGTATGCCTCAAAGCTACTTGAACAACATGTCCATTCTGAACTGTCCTCTCACCTCTCCTCCTGCTCCCTCTTTGACCGGCTACAGTCTGGCTTCCGACCCCAAACACTCGACTGAGACTGCCCTTTTCCAAAGTCACCAATGATCTACTAACAGCCAAAACCAAAAAACATTACTCTGTCCTCGTTCTTCTTGACCTGTCCTCTGCCTTTGACACTGTCGACCACTCCCTTCTGTTGAAAACTCTCTCATCTCTTGGCAACACTGACCTGGCCCTCTCCTGGATCACATCATACCTCACAGACTGGACGTTTAGCGTCTCCCACTTTCACACCACCTCCTCGTCTCATTCCCTCTATGTTGGTGTCCTGCAAGGCTCTGTCCTAGGACCCCTGCTCTTCTCTATTTACATTTTTGGCCTGGGACAACTCATAGAGTCACATGGCTTTCAGTATCACTTTTATGCTGATGACACACAAATCTACCTCTCTGGTCCAGACATCACCACCTTATCCAGAATTCCACAATGTCTATCTGCTATATTATCCTTCTTCTCTTTTCACTTTCTAAAACTTAACATGGATAAAACAGAATTCATCATCTTTCTCCCATCTTGCTCAACCCCCCCAACAGACCTATCTATCAACATCAATGGGTGCACACTGGGTGCACAAGACCGCTGCCTTGGATTGAGCTTGGATTCTGCCCTCTCCTTCCAACCGCACATCCAAGCCCTTTCCACCACCTGCCGCCTTCAACTCGAAAACATCTTCCGCATCCGTGCTTTCCTTACCTTTGAATCTGTAAAAATGCTTGTATATGCCCTCATCATCTTTTGCCTAGACTACTGCAACACTCTCCTCTGTGGCCTTTCATCTAGCACTATCGCACCCCTCCAATCTATCCTCAACTCTGCTGCCCTACTTATACATTTCTCACCCTGTTACTCCTCTGCCTCTCCCCTCTGGGACCCCTTAGAAAACCTAGTGCCACGGGCAAGAGGTATATACTCACTATAGTAGATTATGCCACTAGGTACCCGGAGGCAGTGGCCCTCTCTAATATTCAGGCTGAGACGGTAGTAGAGGCCCTGGTCAAGGTCTTTACCAGGGAGGGATTTCCCCGGGAGATTGTGTCCGACCAAGGGACACAGTTCACGGCAGCCATTACCCAGCAGCTCTGGCAGAGCTGTAGGGAAAAAACCTATCCTGAGCTCTCCTTATCACTCCTAGACAAACGGCCTCTGTGAACGATTCAATGGCATGCTGAAACAGATGCCATAGACCTTCACAGAGACCTGCCGTAATTGGGAAGCTTTCCTTCCCTACTTATTATTCGCGTTCTGGGAAGTGCCCCAGAAGTCCACCGGCTTTTCTTCCTACGAATTACTGTATGGGAGAAAGGTACGGGGACCCCTGGACCTACTACGGGAACATTGGGAGAGAGACATGGGAGAGGCAGGAACCCCTATCGTGCCCTATGTTCTGGAGCTGAGGGACCGTCTGCAAGCCCTAACCGACACGGTTCGGGAAAACTTGCAGTCGGCCCAAAAGCGTCAGAAACAGTGGTATGATAGGGGCGCAAGAGACCAAGCATTTGAACTCAACCAAAAAGTACTAGTCTTGAGGCCCACCCAAACAGACAAATTACAGGCCGCCTGGCAGGGTCCTTACAAGATAGCAGCCCGGATCACTGATACCACCTACTGTATGTGGTAGTGAGCTGTTTAAATGAACGGATCAGAATATCCATTCATGTGAACATGCTCAAGACATACTTAGAAAGGGCCGAGGAGATATCCGAAGTATGTGCCCCAGCCGGCGAATATAGCAAGGGCATCCCCTTACCTGATATGCTAGGAGCCAGCCGCGTCGGGGTAAAACAAGTAAGTCTGGGAGACAACTTGAACCCCGAGGAAAGACAGCAAGACTCCCAATTGCTAAGGAAATTTAGCAGTATGTTCTCTGTCGTTCCAGGGTACACGACACTGGCAGTCTACAGAGTATAGACCCCAGGTCAGGTACCCCTCCGACAGCAGCCATATCGCATTCCCGAGGCCGTTAGGGAGAGCATGCAGAAGGAAATACTAGACATTTTAGCCTTAGGAGTATTAGAACCCTCCCAGAGTCTGTGGGCCTCCCCGGTAGTGTTGGTGCCGAAGTGGGATGGGACGACCCGTTTCTGCGTCAACTACCGGAGTCTCAATGACCGGTCAGTCACCGATGCCTACCCCATGCCCAGGGTAGACAAATTGTTAGACCGGATGGCAAAAGGGAGTTACTTGACCACTATAGATCTATGCAAGGGATTTTGGCAGATTCCTTCGGAGCCGGAGGCCATCCCCAAGTCGCCCTTCGTCACCCCATTTGGCCTGTACCAGTTTAAGGTCATGCCATTTGGGATGAAGAATGCCCTGGCAACTTTTCAGAGGATGGCTCATCGGCTCTTAGAGGGACTTCAGGATTTTGCATGTGCATATCTAGATGATATAGCCATCTTCAGTTGCACATGGGAGGCCCACCTGGAGCACATGTCTGTGGTGCTTAAGAGAATCCAAACTGCCAGCCTAACCTTAAAACCGGACAAGTGTCATGTAGGGATGGCAGGGGTGCAGTACCTAGGCCACCGAGTGGGCTCCGGGAAACAAAGGCCCGAACCCGCCAAAGTAGAGGCCATAACCCAGTGGCCCCAGCCTTTCACCAAAAGACAAATTATGGGATTTTTTTAGACCGCTGGGTATTACCGGAAGTTTGTACAGGATTACAACACTATAGCTAAGCCCCTCACAGACGTCACCAAAAAGTCTCTCCCCAAGCAAGTTGTATGGACCCCAGAGTGTGCAGTCTCCTTTCAAATGTTAAAAACGTCCCTCAGCGAGGCACGTGTATAAGTGGCATCAGATCATTCTAAAAAAAATCTCGTCCATACAGATGCCTCAATGTTTGGATTGGGAGCCGTATTGAGTCAGGTCAGGGAGGAGGGCATGGAGCACCCAGTGGTGTACCTGAGCAGAAAACTGATACCCAGGGAAGTCAGTTATGCCACTGTGGAGAAGGAGTGCCTTGCCCTCATTTGGTCCCTCAAGAAACTACAACCTTATTTAGACGGGTGCTCCTTCACTGTTATGACTGATCACAACCCCCTGATTTGGCTCAACCAGGTGGCAGGAGACAACACCAGACTATTAAGATGGAGCCTGGAACTGCAGCCTTATAATTTCACTGTGCAATACAGACCAGGGAAACAGAATACCAATACCGACGGGTTGTCTCACCAAACAGAACTGGACCCATTGCCAACTGCTTCTCGGGCATCCCCAAGCCAACCCGTTGGGGTCTAGGGGGGGTATGCCGTCCCATGGAACTAAGGGGGAGCTATGTGACAAAATCCCTGTTTTAGGAATGTCCAGATTCTTGTATTTTGTCTGCTGTTCATGTAGTTAACCCTATTTTGCCTTTTAAATGTACACAAACCACCTCATCTGCCTGTGACGCAGTTAGCAAACACAATGGACATTAGCGAACACAATGGATATTGCCTGTGACGCAATCCACAAACATAATGGATATTGCCTGTGAAACATATAGCAAACAGAATGGTTAGGGTCGTCGACCGCATGGAACTATGTCCGGCCCCTTTATCCAATTATCTCCAGGATAGAGAGGAGAGATGTTACTGTCCATGTGGGAGTGTGTTATATCTTACGGTATATTGATTGGTCACTGTATTTTGTGTGCCTGTTCCCTTGCTGGAGGACTTGATAAAAGGCTGAGCTGTGGCTATCAATAAAGTTGATCGTTTTTACCCCCTTCCTGAAGTCCTGGATCCTGTTTCTGCGGGATTGGGAGCTATATATTCACAACACCTTTAGATTTACTTGGTTTTCGGGAGACGCTGTACGGATTTACTCAGCTGGAGTGTAAGATATCCGTAAAACTAACAAATACATACAAGGCCGTCCACAACCTGTCCCCTTCCTACATCTCTGAACTACTTTCCCGATACATCCCCACACACAATCTCCGATCCTCACAATACCTCCTTCTCTCCTCTTATCACCTCTTCCCACAATCACCTAAAAAATTTCTACCGTGCATCGCCCACACTCTGGAACTCGCTACCCCAACATATCAGACTCTCACCTACAGTGGAATCCTTCAAAAGAAACCTGAAAACCCACCTCTTCAGACAAGCCTACAACCAGTGACCCTGCTGCCTCTATAC